>NW_005842551.1:296987-311403 GCF_000455745.1 Alligator sinensis
ACTCTTTCCTGCCTATGCAGGGGGTCGGACTCGATGATCTATTGAGGTCCCTTCCAACCCTAGCATCTATGAATCTATGAAAGTTCTCGAAAAGTTCAGTTTTCAGATTCAGTGGGAAATATACTCAGTTGCAGTTGTTTGCATTGGCTGTTCTGGACAGTGTAGTGACAGAGAAGTAACTGATTACCTCTCCACTTCAGCCCAGTTGGACTTCTGCTTCTCAGTCTTTGGCTTTAAATTTGCCCCAGCATGAAACTCCCACAATATATTTTTCTGCTCAAATCTTCTGTTTCTCCAGACATAGACTTTGACAAAGAATGTGCTTCTGGGAATCGTACAACTATGATCTGCCATATGCAATTAGCTCCTTGAAAGATTAGATCTTATTTAGGTTGAGTCACCTTCTACTGTTGTTTTGTTAGCAGTGTGGGTGGAGTACAGATTTGCCTTGAATGTGGAAACTGGTATAGAAGAGTATACAATTACATATATACAGTTTTATTATTACAAATATAATTAAAACATTTACATGCCAGAACTAATTGAATACCTGATATTACAAAATAACTTTCATAATTAAGAAGTCAAGAAATGAGTTACCTGACCCAATGAATCCAATAATATTCACCACAGTGGGTAAAACCCAGTACTTAAAAATATATACACAACTGACTCAAAGCTTTCTTTAAGCTCTCAAACCCATTAACATCATGGTTAACAACACTAAAATAATAAATACAATATTATTTATAAAATATAAAGCTCAACCTAAACTCAGAACCTCAACCACATAGGTTTCTAATTATGAATTTGTTCCCCAGGCCTGGAGAACAGGGGTCTCCTCATCCACTCCCAACAGGGTCTTGGGACCCGTCCAGTGGGAGGGGTCTCCCACCCAGCTCTAGTGAGGCCACTTCTAATACCTCCCCTCCTTTTCAGGGCCCCAGTGCTCCAATAACTCACGGCCCTTCTGATGGCCCGGCTTGTCCCAGCGTGATGCTCCCTGCTGGGTTCTCTTCTCCCACGCTGCCTCTGGACTCCCCTCATGGCCTGGTGCCCCTGGCCTGGGCAACCAAGCCTTGCGATGTCGCCTGCTTTGGAGCCCACAGCCCTCTGTAGATTTGTTTGCGCCACTCTGTGCCCTGCTCTGAGCACCAAAAGCTAGCTGCTTCACCCAGCAGAGTTGCTGGGCTCCCAACTGCCCGTCTCACACTGGGGTGGCCTTCCCTGTTCTCTGTGCCCTGCTCAGCACCGGCGCTCTTTCAGCTTGCTGGGGCCCTATGCAGGGCTCTGGCCTTCCCGTCTCACACTGGGTGGTTAACCCAAGCAGCCTTTCACTGCTTACCACTCATGGATCTTGCCCAGGTCCTGTGCACAGTGGTTGTCAGACACTTGTCAGGGTCTGCAAGCTCGAACCGCCTTGCTGCACTCCTAGGGCCTGGACTCTGTGTCAGACTATGCACCATGACAAGCCCTAGGGATCTTCAGGAGCTTGGGGCTATTCCCCACTGGGGCAGCTCGACCCCAGCTTTTCTTGCTCCCATCTTCCTTCTTCAGCTCCCCTGTCATGTTTGCCCACATGCTGGGCACGCTGCTCCTTTTATACACTTTGGGGGCTCCACCCCCGAAGTTTTCCAGACCTGGCAGGGTGCAGTATCGAACCAGGTCCGGACTGCTCCTTGCCCCCCTCCCTTCAAGGAAAGGGCATGGCCTTGCTTACCCTGAGTTGCTTCTGATTGGTTGATGGGCTCCACCAATCGGAGTTCCAGAATCTCAAGCCCAGGACTCATCTGGACCTCAAAAGGTAAGTCTGCTACAAATGTTTCTGTGCTCACCATTTAGAAAGTGACTTAAGAAATCTACAGAACTGTGTTCATGGGTGACCAAGTGGAAGTAAGTTATTGAAGTTCCTATTTTAGTTTGCTGATGTGCGATGTCCCTTTTTGCACACATCACCTCCTTTAAGAGAGGTTGAATCATAGAATCATAGAAAATTAAGGCTGGAAGGGGCCTCAAGAGGTCATCTAGTCCAACCCCCTGCTCAAAGCAAAACCATCCCCAACTAGATCATCCCAGTCAAAGCTTTGTCTAGCCAGGTCTTAGAAACTTTGCAAGGATGGAGAGTCCACAACCTCTCTGGGTAGCCTGTACCAGTGCTTTACTGCCATCCTGGTGAGAGAGTTTGTCCTAATATCTAACCTCAGCTTCCCCTGATATAACTTGAGACCATTGCTCCTTGTTCTGTCATCTACCACCACTGAGAACAGTTCAGCTCCATCCTCTTTGAAACCCCACTTCAGGTAGTTGGAGGCTGCTATTAAATCCCCTCTCAGTCTTCTCTTCTGCAGACTAAATAAGCCCAATTTCCTCAGCCTCTTCTCAGAAGTAATATGCCCCAGCCCCCTTAGCATTTTCATTACCCTCCACTCAACTCTCTCCAATTTGTCCACATCTTTGCTGTAGTGGGGGCCCCAAAATGGGACACAGTACTCCAGATGTGGCCTTAGCAGTGTCAAGTAAAGGGGAAGAATCAATTCCCTTGATCTGCTGGCAGCACTCATATTAATGTATGCCCTTAGCCTTCTTCACAACAAGGGCACACTGTTGGCTCATATTTAGCTTACTGTTCATTGTAACCCCCAGGTCCTTTTTTTCAGGTGATTCCTTCTCTTAGTTAGGCTGAAGTACTGGCTACTTAATCTTTCTTTTAGCTGTGATGCAATAACAGGTATAGGTATAACTATTTACATTCTTACTGACTTTGGGAAGGCAGGTACCCTGCTGTGTCAAGGAGGAGTACAGTGTGCTTGGAATGGAAAACTTGAACTCCTCCAAGAGTGAGAAATTCAGTTTTATTATCCGCATCCTAGGTGATACTGATACATATGATACTGTTTATCCCAGTATGCAGTGCTTTTGCTGTTTTACTTAGTACAAAAATAACGAATCAGCTTCCCCACCTCTTCTCTCCCTAGGAATCCTGTCATACCTGAGTGCATACAAAGTGTGTCCAGCATTGGGCTTAGACTCGACGTCTTTCATGCTAATTTTTTTGGGCGGAAAGTGCATCATATATAAAATGAATGCTGTTTAATGCTAAAGTGGTCCTTTGATAGTCTTTTAGCAAGTCAGCTATATTCTTAGTCAATAAATTACTGCGTCCTCAGTTTCATGAACAGGTTTTTTTCTTTCTTTTTTTGTCTTTAACTCTTCATGCATATTAGTGACTTGCTCTTGAACATCTTTTGTTCAGAGTTTTTCATTTTTGATTTATTAAACTGTCCTCAGATTCCTTTAAAACCTCTCTAACAATTCTTGTTGAGGGCAGTACCACACATTAATGGATACATGGCAGGGAAATTGCAGGCTCAGTAGTTCATAGAGGAAGATGTTCATAACTCTAAAAATTAAATATTTGGTAATTTGGCAGAAGCTTATTTCAGAGTTTGTTTGTATTTTAATTTTGAAAGGTTATTCAACACCATGACTTGCTTTGCCAAGCATGGATGCTACTTGTTTCTGAAGAGCTTGATTAATAACAGTAATCTAATTCAGCATACAAGGCCTTTGCTGTTTTAAGACAATCTAACAGGGGTAGTAGGCTATGGGGTTTGTTACTTCACAGTCTTTCTCCAGAGGGAGGATGATTGAACTGTTTTGTTAAGAAATCCTTACCAGCCAGTAGAGTTTGATACGTGATTTGATCACCTTCTGGAAAAAGTACACAGAGGTCCATAACATTTGATTTATTGTTTTGCAGAATGAAAATGTATTAATTATAGTGTCATGTGGAGGAGCATGGTGCTTTATAGGAAAACAGAAACACAATGGGATGTTAACTTTTGGGGTGTATGTTATGATCGTCTGTGAGAATATAACAAAGTAGTGTATACACAAAGTAGGTTTGAGTTTCTTTATATATACATTTTTATATGGTATACCTTGAAACAAATCTCCGTTTTCATTAAAATTAGTGAGAATGTTACCGCTGACTTCAGTAGGACCAGGATTTGGCTCAGGGCAATTAAATCTATTGGGTTAGATTTTGCCATGTCATACGGGCATAAACCCCAAAATAGCTATTTTTAGCTGGGCCTACAGTTAACATTTTACAGCAGCTGTTCTTGCATATAAAAGTTCTACAGAGAAATGCAGTTTTCAAGTATGGGGCCGTCAGCTTGGTTGCCCACTGCTGGTTCCCTTAGTAACAATGGGAGGCAAGTGTCACTGTCAGTGATACCTGGGACTAGAAATATATAGAGCTTTATAGATCAAAGGCAACATTATTATGCTTTACCCAGGAAGTAGACAGTTTAGTACAAAATGGGTGTATCTACACAAGATGTGTTAATGCGCATTAACCTAATTTAGTGCGCATTACGGGTGCGTGTCTACATGTGTGTGCCCTTAATGTGCATTAAAAATGATGAAATTAGAGTAATTGTGCCTACATTTGACACCTGAAAACGCAGGTTTCAGATTTAGGTGCGATTAGTTAAAGCACATTAACACGTATGTAGACATGACCTGGCACTAACTTTAGTGCTGGGTCTGCCCAGCTACTAGGGGCACATGGCAGGGCTGTAGGGACTTGGCACTAACTTGAATGCAAATTTAGTAGTGTTTAAATGCACGTTTAGATGTGCCCAATGTGTCCCAGCTTGTTTACCATCTTTCCTTTTGCATAAAGCGGCACAGGAACACTAATTAAGATATTTCTTGTAGGCTAAAATTGTGCCTGCTGCTAAGTCTGTGCAACTTCACTGTCCACTCAGATGCAGCTGAATCTGGCTTCTTAGGTTAATTTTTTAAAACTTACTTAACATCCAATGAATATGCCAGCCAAAGCAAGTAAGAGCTTAATAACTCCAGCCCTGGTGGCTACTTTGACATTAGTTAAAGAGGAACATAACTGATAGACATGTTGATTACTACAGTGCTTCCTTTTCTCCTGAAGAAAATTTCCCAAATTACAGCATTTCAGTGGAGGTATTGCTGCAATGTTCTTTAAACAGATCTTGTAGCAAGAGAAAGAA
This sequence comes from Alligator sinensis, assembly GCF_000455745.1. Classification (NCBI taxonomy): domain Eukaryota; kingdom Metazoa; phylum Chordata; order Crocodylia; family Alligatoridae; genus Alligator; species Alligator sinensis. Next base: position 302,024 of record NW_005842551.1, read on the forward strand.
AATGACCATCTGTGGTAGGAATGCATGACATACCACCAGCATCAAGAAATATCCATAATAGGAATTTTGTTTTATGGCTGTTGCGGCGCACCTCGGTGCCCCTGCTCCTAGAGAGGAGAAACTGCCAGGGAGAGAGCCCTGGCAGAACATAATGAGCACAGCTGCGAGTTGCCAGGGCAACTAATAAGAATCAGCTGGCCAGAAGGGGGCAGGGCCTGGCCCTCATAAAGCCCAGGGCTGAGGCCAGGCTAGCAGTTCCCTGCCAGCAGCTAGAGGGGCAGTGGCAGTGGCAGTTAAGATGGGAGAAAAAGCTTAACAGCAAGTATAGCTCGCGAGAGCTCCAGAGCAAGGATGTTAAATTACAGCCAGGAGGCTTATGTTGTTAGGGCCCAGTGCCTTGGGTTTTGGTTATAGCCAGGGGGCTCGAGTTTATGTTTGTGTTCTAGTGTATTACACCGGTGGTTTGGGTGAGGCTATAGGGGTTGGAGGAGGCCTCATAGGGACCCCAGAGGTGTCGGGGGGGGCCCTAGCACCAAGAGGGCGCATTATCCTCAAAGGGACCCACAGTGGTGCGGGGGCCCTAGCGCCAGTGAGGGGTGCAACTTGCGGGGTGTGTAGACCCCAGCCCAGAGAGGGGCATTTAAAGAGCCCCAGCGTGGGCACAGCAAGTCCCAAGAGAGGGGCGATTTTATTAGGAAGCCCAGGCTGGGCATAGAGAGCCCCAAACAGGGGGCGGTATTATTAAGGAGCCCAGCGGGGCCCGGAAGGTCCCAGAGAAGGGGGACCATTGAGAGGCCCAAGAGAGGCAATGTTTGAGAGGCCCGAGGGGGCAATATTTGAGAGGCCCAAGAGGGGCCAGATTGAGAAGCCCAGGACGGGCGTAGCTCGAGAGGACGTCCCAAAGTGGACTAGATTATTTTAGAGAAGGCCCAGAGTGGGCCTCAAGAGTCCCAAGAGAGGGGCAGTGTTACTAAGTATCCCAGTGAGGGGCACTGTATTAGAGAGAGCCCAGAGTGGGCCCAGTGAGAGCCCAGAAAGGGGCAATAGTATAGAGATGCATACCAGCGTCTATCTCATCTGCGAGGCTTGGGGCGTGGTATTAGGGTTTGGTAGGAGCCACGCATAACCCATAAGGCTAGGGTGCCTGGGGAGCAACCATCATACTGGGAGACTCCCAGGGGGGTCCGGGAACACATGAGGACAGAGGTGCCAGCTATCCGTGTCCAGGGAGTCATAAGGCAGCCTCCCAACATATATTAAACAGCAAAGACGTGGCGGGTGAGAATCGAGGGTGCCCTTGGGCCGAATTGGCACGGAGAGAGGGCCTTAAGGAGATCACGGCCCTCCTATAGGACCCCGCCGTGACAATGGCCCTTCTAATATGAAGCCAACTGATCTAGCAATCTGCTTACAAAACATACCCATGTACTTTACAAAATTCTGATCACTGGACTCTCTGAAGAATTTAAAACAGAAAAAAGAAACTGTCCCTGGGGTCTTGTTGAATTCTTTCCAGATCACTAACAGCTCTCGTGACATTTTTATGGTTTAGGGAACAAAATATAAAAAGTGTCTGCTAGGGCATTGGGTGCCAACTATTCTGCAAAAGATAAAAGTTTCTGATTATTTTACGGGACACAAAGTGCTTGACTATAAATCAGAGCTAGATGCTGTGAAATTTTCACTTCAGTGTTTGGAACAGATTTTCAGGCACTGGCCAGTGAAATATTTTGAAAAGCATGCTTTACCCAGAGTCATAAGCAAATCTCACAAGGCTTTAAATAACCTGTATTGCAATGTCACTGTGGTTACACATGAGAAAAATTAGCAGGGCCTGCCTTGTTTTATGCACTGTACTACTGGCAGAGCATCAGAAATGCCATACTTTGGAAATGTCACATTAAGAAATATTTTTCCATGATCCAGTTGTGTGGGCTTTGTCGTGGATTTGATTAGGAAAAAAAAGCAAAAAGGTAATTTCATACTTGCTGCAAAACATGTAAGTGCTGATTGCTTCTTGTTATATTGCTTCAGTTTACTAATTAATTCTGTTTAGTGATAAATGTGCACGTGCCCTATTTGAAGCCTGCAGCTTAACTTTCTTTGCATTTGTACAAGAAAAGAATGTAATGTGTAATGAATGTTTGGTTAAAGGGGGAAAAAATCCCCAGGTAACATATCTGAAGTTAGGGACAGTTAGACTGAGTGGTGTGTTCATGTAAATTCACTAGTTACTCTTTTAAATCTTTTTGGTGCATTTGGAGGAATATCAGGACTTTTGTGTCTCTGTCTCTTCTCTTAACAATGTATGTGGGTGCGTGCACGCACCTGTGTATACATGTATACAGTAATCCCATATATTTAGATTTGCTACCATGTTCTCTCTCTGTGTACAATTTTAAAAATACAGAGTGGTTTCTTGTTTACTAGATCCATTTCTGAACATCTGAACTTCTCTTTCTGCATCTTCTGATTTTCCACGTCTTCTAACTCTTCACACATGTGCTTCTCCACCTTGAAGGACCTTTCCCTTTCTCCACCTGTTTAATTCCATCGCTGTTGAGCATGTGTTTAAGTGCTGTACAGCGTGAGGATGTTTTCCTGAATTATGACCTCTAATATTTCCTGAAATAAATAATTCCCATGCTGAAGTCCCTATCATGCTGTTCCTCCTGTTTAACAATAGAGGGCAAATCATCTTGGTTGCCTCACAGCACTGTTCTGATTAAAGATGTACAGGAACATGTACACTCCCAGCTCTTTTACCAAGTTGTCTTGCATGTTGTAAAATCATCTACAGTGTGGTACTTGCCGAAGACAAGTATCTGCATCTCTTAGTAACAGCAGGCAGTCTGTTGAACAAGGATGATGCTGGGGTCATGAGGTAATATCTGGGGGTTTGGGAGGCCTAAGGCCCAGTACCCTGCTTGGCCACAGATTTGTAAGCTGTTTGGGGCAGATCAATTAATCTGTGTTAGCATCACATCTCTTACCTGTAAAATGAGGGTTGTGAGCCCTACCTCACTGGGCTGTTTTGAGGATAAATTTTATTGTATTAGACTGGGATGTTCTTTGGTGCTGTGATTGGTAATGGAAGCCATGTAGGTGCCTTACAAGTCTTTCATGCCCAAGTTAAATCATAGGTGCTGTGAAAAACAGGATCCATGTGTAAGGTTTGCAGGCAAATTAGAATTCTCATGAAAATTATACTGTGTAATCCATGCACTGGTTAAATTGTCCATCTGCTCCAAAGTTTATGAAATATTAAATTTTTTGGAGTTTATACAACACCAGCATGATGATTTCTCCCTTCCAGCTCTTTTGTTTTCTAGACCTTCAACTCCTGACATGGGTATTTGAGATGTTTGTTTTCTTTTTGTGGTTGCTGCCTTTTTTTAAGTACACAACATGCTGCCCTTTGTTTTGTTTTTGGTTTGCATTGCTGTACTTATGTCAGCATAATATAACACACAAATCCTGGAGACATCAAAGCAAGTTGGTCACAGAGGGCACGTCTATAAGAGCCATGTACTGCACAGTTGACTAATTAGCTTCACAGTAAATGTCTCGGCATCTACATGTGCATCCCTATTTGGCTGGAGTAAACTAATTTACTCTGCAGCAGAATAGTACTTTTAAATACTAATACTATCCTGCTGTGGAGCAATGCACATGTAGATGCTGTGCACATGTTTAATGCACAGTAAATTCAAGCATATAAGTTGCACATGTAGACACACCCAGTGGCAACAGCACTTGTTTGTTGGGAGGCTGGCCCCACACTGAAGCACCAGCCAACACCACCACAGCTTGTTGAGCCAAGGGGAATAGCACCAGGCCTGGCACTAAGCAATAACCTCTGGAGTTTATTCAGGCACTGTAATTGCATGTGTAGAGGTGACCAGACATTACCTTTTATGTGACCAAAATCTTTGTCATCTTTAAATTTGACACTGAGTTACTAACACATTAAATCTACACGGTTTTCCTCCTCAGGTTGCCATGTCTAGGTTGTATGCAGTTTATTTGCATTCGGAATCTCACTGAGGCTGTTACTGGGGAGGAAGCATTAAACATTAATATGAACAAAATTCAGGAATGGTCCAGTTTACAAATTCGGTGGGAAATAATACCCCCATATGTTTAGTTTCAGTTCTTTGCATGGGTTGTTCTATCATTTTAATGCACGAGGACATAACTCAGTGCTTCTTGACATTGTTAGAGTCAGAGGACCCTTCCACCACTACTTTTTTGACTGTGGCAGCATCCCTAGGTGAGAACCACTGTTGGTGTTGCCTCATCTTACCTCAGCGGTTCTCAATTAGGTGTTGCTGCATCCAGGTAAAAGTGCCCCATGCACCAGCTGGATAGCCAAACCAAGAAGGGCTTTAGGCTTAGGCAATTTTATCTGGCCACCATGGCAGTGGCACTGCCTATGTTGTAGCGCACCTGAGTGGGGTCTCATGGCTCCCTGGTTAAGAATCATTAACATAATTGAATGAGATCGGAGTTCAAAAGGGATTCAAGAGTCAGGAGAAACAGCTTTATGTAGACTTATGGTAGCGAAAAGCTAGACTCCTTTAGGTATTTTGTTTTCTTATTTGTACTTTGAATATAACAAATGTGCAAACAAGAGTTTCCTCATAATTAAGATAAGTTAGACACCTAGCTGGGCATGTCTGGCTTATATGAGATGCCTCTTACTACTTTTTCACTTGTTTTTCCTTCTCTGTTCTTTCTATCTTGTGTTTGTTAGACTGCAAACTTTTCAGAGTAGAGACTTCCCTACTCTCCTCTCTGTAAATTGCATGTCACCGTGAAACCTAGATCCTGATAAGGGCTGTAAAGGGTTGCTGCAATCCAAATACTAATAGTAATAGCTATTTTTCGTTTCTATACAACCTTACTGACACATGCCTTATATTCTGTTCCACAGGACTGTCTTATATCCATGCTTGTTTCCTTTGTCAGTAGCTAAAGACAAATTTATTGTTCCCATCTTTCTTTAGTTCTACAGATGTCTTACAGTTGTATGGCCATGTATATTGTAATAGATATGCCTATTTAGATGTCTCTGGTCAAGAATTAAGTTATGATTTCCTAATGATATTATATGCACACCCACATGTTGAAGCAGCCAAGAGAATTATTTGATTTAATGAACCTAGACCATGGCCTCTCGAATTTCATATTAACTTGAATCTATCTTTATTTCTGGTATTGTTTATTGAAATGCACTGGCTTAACTGAGAATAAGAATTATTATTCAATAATCTATGATTTTAAAACTTCCTGTATGTAAGCTGTTATGTACAAAAGTAAACTCTTTGGCAGATTATTTAGAATGGATTTAACTTCAGCATAATGTACCCTGGACTGAAGTCAAGGCTGACAAAAGAAGGGCCACTGAAGACTGACCAAAGTTTTGCACATTCTGACACATGTAGAACGCAGTCTTCATCCTCCCAAGTGTAAGGTCAGCCGAGAGAGTCCTAGAAACCTGTCTCAGCTTGGTACCTGGTCCTTTGAATTCAATGGAGACAAACAACTACAACTGTAGACAAGGGTGCCTTGAATACTAACACCAACACATTGCATCAAATCTCTCTCTTTTTTTCTTTTCCCCTCAGAGGAGACAAGCCCCTAAGTGGCCATTCTGTGGACAGCAGCTGCCTTTCTTTCTCCTAGCTAGTGACTTATGAATAACATACAGGAGAAAACTGTATAGAGGAGTCATTCTGAATCAAGGTGCAGCAGCACTCTGGGATGCCTTGAGATCCTTTCAGAGGTGCTGTGGAGTACCACACAATGCCAAAACTGTTAGGCATGCAAACAGGATTCACAAGATGAACCCAGAGATTTTGAATTGGAATCCCTAGTGTTTAGAACATTATAACTTATTGTGGTCTTTCTGAGTTCTTTGCAGCAGAAAAAATTGCCCTATTATTTTTCTGTAGTCAAAATCAAGTGAAAACTAAGAGCTGACATTTTCCAAAGGGGTGTTTGAGTCTAGATAGGGGTGCCTCTAGTCTGCCAGGGGGTGCCTTGCATCTAAAAAGATTGAGAACCACTAGCATAAAGGTACATTATTCTCTTTTTCTATTGACTAATTGAGGAGCATTCACAGACATTGCAGTGCTGGGTAAGACAAATGTCTGTCTCGTTCAGTGTTCTAAGCTCCAGGCGATTATACCTTTATGTACAAGCACATTACTCTGCGTTTGCATCAATTCTCTACCAGTGAATTTAGGGTTTATATAGCTCATAGGAGTTTTGGAATAAACTCATTAATATTTGGGCCTGTTCAGGTACTGGGATGCAGGGGAGTGGTGAGGTAGATAGGTGCTGAAAGGCACCTTTGGGCTATTTTATATTTGGGTTATTTTGTATCTGGAAGGAAGGACATTCCAAATTTAGCATCAACGCTTTTAGCAAAACTTTGGCTGAGTGAAACTGGCCTTACCTTCTGGTAAGTATGTTAGCTGATGCCTTATTACAAAAATGAAGCGTTAGGTTTCACATTTTGTATATGACTGGCAAAGTGAAAAACTTCCAGGTAGCGTGCCTGGCTACAGCTATGCTTTTCCTTCCTAATGCAGGGAGTAATCAGATGATTAGACCAAGCTAGGACTCATTTTGAATCTAGCACCTTCAGTTTTGCAGCTGCAATGAGTTGTCAGTGTTACAAACATTTATACAGTGTGTGCCACTATCTCCTACTTATTGCTGGACCAAGAAGAGGCTTGCCCATGGCTACCAGCTTCAGGACTTTTCGTCCTTCAGTTGAAGTGGCTCAGATGCATGCTTTTAGATCCAGAATTCCCAAGTTCTTTCCCCACAAACTTTCTATCCAGGGTTTTATTACATTAGGTGAAGGCTTCAATGAACTGAGCAGACACAAGATGATAGATGCTGTGGGCCCGAAACTGTTGGAAAATTTGGCTTTATTGTATTTACCATTTGTCTTACTGTAAACATGCTAGCATTTCTCTATTTCCTGTTGGTATAGTGGAGTCCATGTGGAAGTCTACAGTGGGCTATGATGGTAGGGTCATCCTCAACATTAATGAAAGTTTGGGTCACATTCTGAACATAGGGTAACTTTCTTCAGGAAGAAATCCATGCCATCTATGCTTCTGCCCTTGCACTGGACAAAAGCAAAGCAAAACAAATAATTGATATGGGCTATGATGTTGTCCAGCCGAGAGAGTATTTATACGACGGGATCTTCAAAAGTGTTCAGCACTGGGTTTAATTCTCTTCCCATGGAAATTTATACTCTTGACTTCAGTGTGGGAAGAAAATTAAACAAGCTGAGTTTTTGGAAATCTCACCACTAGATTGTGGGAAATCTCACCTTTAGGCCACAGATTTTAGTGGATACTAGAAAACCTGTACCCCATCATTTTTCAAAAGTTTGTGGCTGTGAACACATGCACTGTGTTCAGGCTTGAATTTAACTTGGTACCCAGCGACAGACCTTTGTTCCATGCAAGTACTACAGTAACCCTGGCATACTCTTTACATAGATTTTGTGTTTCAGATTTCTTTGAATTACAGTCTCATTTAAATGCCACCTAACATTGTTTACTTCCTGCTGATGGATGGTAAAAGCTCAAAGCCTGTTTTTCATATAACATTTTCAGGAACCTTATGCGATCTTGATGGTATGCTATGGAGAATGGCTAATGGGGTCAGCCCTAATTCATACTTATCTTGGGTTTCAGCCTTTCCACACTTGTTTTTCAATAGTAAAATACTTGGTTCAAAGCCAGTATTTAGAGATTGAGCTAGCCTGGAGAAATTATATAGTTCACTTGGAGATGGTCATACTGTAACATGGGAAAGTCTGATATTTTAAAAGATGCAAAAAGCAGTAATGATGGTGAAGCTATTTCATTGTAGGGTAGTTAGATACTGTATAACATATGGACAAAACAGGAGTGGGAAATAAATTTGTTTGGAAGACCAGCAATTATTCTGCTACTGTTAAAGAAAACTCACTGTGGGCAATTAGATGATGAAAAAGGTATCTTGTCATTTAAAAGTATTTAAAATTTGTTAATAATTATGAACTGGGTCTTCTGAAGTTATTAATGGTAGATATATTTTTACAAAGTCTTCCTCAGTTTGCTTCCTTATTGTTACCTATTCTTGCATATTTTGTCTATATTTTAAAATACCTTGAATCAGTGCTAGCCACTAAATGCCCTCCAAAGCAACTTTGATGTGCCAGTAACTTTAAACTTGAAGTCATTTGAAAAATGTTGCTTGAGGAACTCAACTATTAAATATTATCCCAGCAAGAGTTTCTGTAGAGATTTCAAGTGTACTGTGCATTTCTCCAGAGCGATGTGAAAAAGCATTTGTATTATCTGTTTTATAAACTCTAGGATTATATAGAGAGGTTTCTTGGAAAGACCCAGTGTTTTATAGGAGGCAGAAAATCCATGTTGTAAGCTAACGTTTAGCAGAACATTGATTCCTACCATATTACTGAATAATAGACTCCATAAATTATACTGTCACTGAGAGAATAAACATGTTCTGATTATATATCCAGTTCTTTAAAAAAAATTACTGGCTATTTAATTTTCCAAATAATCCCCACATTTGAACTCACGCACTTCTCTGGAATATGTTTTTTGCAATTGCTGAAAGATATAGTTGGAAGGAATAACTGACTCTTGTGCAAGCCGAGTTGAACAATGCCTTAACTTCATTTAGCAATGTCCTAAGATGTTGATGGTACAACTTGTTTATGTGCGGGCCGGGAGCGGTCTGAGGCCCTCGGGGGCGCGTGGCGGGCTGTGGCCAGCAGCCCGGACACGCTGGGTCGGGGAATGTAGGCCGGCGGGCTAGAATTAGGCACGGACGCTTAGCGGTTGATTAAAGATTATTTTACTTACACCGAAGATGGTCGCGGTGCAGGCAGGAAAACTTGCTTGGGTTGCAGTTACAGATAGAAAAGAAGAGAGGCGGACAAGAGTTCCTTCCACGCGAACCTCTAGCCCAATCTGGTTGAAGGCTCTAAACACACGAGCCCGTTGTGTCAACCGAAGAAAACAACTCGAAGCAGAGAGAGAGCTCTGGATACACTCACACAAAGTTTGCTAGGCTCCGTGGAACTTGCGCGCAGGGCAGGGGTTCGTCGAGGGATCGTTCGGCGATGGGGAGAGGCCAGAGGTTGATCAGACCCCTATAGCCTTCTTAAGGTACACGCTGGGTCCGTTAGGCTCTGCAGCGCTTAGAGTTCTTCACGAGACGTGAAGTCCTCCTCCTCCAGATGGTTGTGGAGTCCTCCCTTGCGGGGTTCTCCTTGGAGTTCTCCAACTTGGGCGGAAACCGCTCAAGCCTCTTACATGGCTAGCAAGTCAATC
>NW_005842551.1:311433-333534 GCF_000455745.1 Alligator sinensis
GGAAATAATTTAGCAGTGCCGAAGCGCGCACAAACAAAATCACACCCTTGGGTTGTGACAGTTTACTGGCTTTCCCCACCTAGAATAGCCATCCCTCTAGTTTAACTTCTTTTTCTTTCTCAAGTGGGGAGCCATGGTAAAAACAATAAGGCACTTCGTATGAATCCAGATGTGTGACCTGAATCCTTACCTAGACTTGAGCTGGTGGTAGTAGTAAACAGCAGTCAACTCAGCTATAAAAAAGAATCTAACTGAGTTCAAGCCTTGCTTTGGATTTGCTTTGGGTCCTCATTGGCCCAGGTGTAATTGGGTACCTGATCATTTGGGCTGAGGAAATCAAAGATGGCTAAATGCAATGCGGGCTGCATTGCTCTCTTGTGTACTTTTAACCTCCTTAATCTCTCTTGTCCAAGCACACCTTGTAGATAGATGCTTGCTACAGTATTAAAGCATTATTTCTGAGCATGTAAGAAAGTGCTTGGCAGAACACGTTCTCTGTAGCTCTTCAAATGTGAATCACTGGGCGCATCTACATGAGATGCTTACTGCGTATTAGCCTAATAACACTGCGCAGTAGCGTAGTGTTAGTACAAAAAATGTACTAATAGCCTACTGCGCAGTGTTATTAAGTTAATGCACAGTAAGTGTCACTAAATAACTGCGTCAGTGCTACTGTACTCTGGAGTGCAGTAGTACTCTAGGTACTGCACATTTAGTTAGTACTTTATTAAGGAATCACTAAAGTAAATGTGCAGTATCTAGGGTGCATTAATGAACATGTAGATGCACCCACTGTGGCTTAAGCTATACTACTATTGTTTAATGCTGGAAGTAAGTTTTCCCTGTGGATAGAATTGTTGCAGTTACAACGCTCAGTTCTTTCTGAAGAAGGTATGGAGAAGAGGCTGTGGCCAGAAATACATCATGGAAAATACTTCCTTATTCAAGGGAAAAATAACATTTCTCTCTCGAGTACATGTGGCTGGTGCTTGAATCTTGGGTGTTTTAATTTGTTGTTATTTGAACTGGTCTTGGTACTCTCTCATGTTTCACCTTATTATCAGGAAATCCCTGAGGAGCCCAAGCACCAGTGATATGAACTTCAAGGAAGAAACATTCAGTTGGATGTCCATTAGAATAATGTATGGCAGTTCATACATGTGCTTTGAAGTGGTGATTTGGGGGATTCCTTGGATAAATGATTGCCTGTGAACATAGAGGGCTGGATTCAATGGCCCAGGAGCCCCTGCAGTCTTATGTTCTATAAATGTTGTGCACCATGACAATGCACATTCCTATGGTGTTTGAATTAACTCTGATAATGAATAATGTTTCCGAATGTTTCTGTTAAAATGACATTGCTTTGCTTTATTTAGCCATGCCCAAATCACTAGTCTTAGTACCCTGTACCTTATATCACTTTGGTAGGTATTTCCATTCTGATGGAATTTTAAATGTTTAAGGTACTCATAGTTGAGGTGATCCCATCCACACTTTACTAAAGCACAATTTGTAAGACATTAACATATTATTGGGAGGACTGTTATGCATTTTGGATAGAACCAGTAATCCCCTCACTCCAAAAACCACTAGAAAAGCCAAATGAATGTAGTAAACTAAAGTGCATTGCTTTCTATGCTGCCTCACAATGGGAGTTGACAAAAAATATCAGTGGCGGATTAGTGTGTGTAGCTTGCTGCTGTTAAGGATTGTGTTTAAGTACTTGTACCACTTGGTGAGACCACAACATAAAGTTGCAGTGAGTGATGAATTGCTAGTCTCCTCAGGTTACTTGGCTCAGGTTTGTGTGCAAGCAGGGGGAAGGTGGTTGATTGGTAGATCTAGCCAATCGCCACCCATTTTAGAGAACGGTTGAAAAACAGTCTCATATGATGTAATGTCACTTTCCTCAGTGTTTCATTTATGGCAGCAGGAGAGGATGTTGCTGGGAAATGTAATTCCAACAACATTCCTGTGAAGAGAGTATAAAGTCTGTTAAATGAACATTTATGGTTTTTTAAAAATTCTTCTTTCTATCTGTTTCAAATTGATCCTTGTGTTCTCCCCGTTGTACTCATAGGTAACAATGAGTTCTCTTGGCTTTCAGGGTGTGGCTACCTTACTGCCACTCAGGAGCACATAAGTGGATTTTTATGATTCTAGAAATCTGTTTGAAACTGTCTAGTTTCTCCAGGCTAAACCTGAACTTTTTCAGTGAAGGAGCTATTTTCTATTGTTGGCCTGAAATATTGTCCCTAGTTTCCTCCTTACGTCCTTACTGATCTCCCCAGCTCTGCTCTTCCCCAGTAATGCTAACTCTTGCGAAATTATCGTGAGGCTTACAATTTCTAAGTAAAATTAAGTCTGACTCATGATCTTGCAACAGAACTCTCAAATAGGGGAAATGAAGTTGATGTTATATATTTGGACTTCAAAAAGGCCTTTGACTTAGTCTCCCACAATGTCCTCATGGTAAGATTGGGAAAATGTGGCCTCGACTACTCTACAGTCCAGTGACTAGGTAACTGGCTCCGAGGTAGGACCCAGAGAGTATTGATTCATGGAACTGAGTCAGTATGGTGGAAGGCATCCCTCAGGGTTCAGTACTCGGATCAGTGCTTTTCAACGTGTTCATCAATGATTTGGATTCGGGTATTGAAAGTGAACTGGCAAAGTTCACAGACCACCAAATGATAGGGGAGCATGGTCACACTTGAGGGCAGGCTGGCAATACAGGCCAACCTGGACAAGCTCGTGAGGTGAGCGAATCTCAACCTGATGACGTTTAATACGGAGAAATGCATGAATGCTGTGTGCCCCCAGCGGCTGGGGGGCGCAGCAAGCTCCTGCAGGCGGTGGTGGCAGCATTGTTGGCAGCAGGAGCATGGCAGAGGCAAGTGGGGAGCTCCTGCAGGCAGCTGCAGCACTCTTGGCAGTGGGGAGAGGGTGGCAAGCGCTGACCAGCGGTCAGTGACCACTTGCAGATGCTGTCAGTGGTGGGCAGCCGCGATCATGAAACGCGCGATCATCAACCGCTCCCTGATGCTGCTAGCAGTGGGGGTGAGGGGGTGGCAAGCAACGATTGCCCGCAGATGCCAGTCGGGAGGGGGGGATGGTGAGCGGCGACTGCCTGCAGGCACCGCCGGCAGTTTCAGCAGCACCTCTTTGCAGGGGGTGCAGCACCACGCTAAGGGGGTGACGTGCATGCACGTGCACCCCCTACACATCGCCACTGGACAAATGTAAAGTGCTCCATCTGGGGAGAAATAATTCTCAACACGTTTACAGGCTCGGCTGTGCTACGCTTGCCAGTACCACAACTGAAAGAGACCTGGGTGTCGTTATAGACCACAGAATGAGCATGAGCCACCAATGCAATGCCATACCTGGCAGAGCAATTCAAACACTGGCATGCATCTACTGATGCATCTCGAGCAAAACTAAGGATGTCATCCTTCTACCCTACTCGGGCTTGGTGACACCACAGTTGGAGTACTGCATCCAGTTCTAGTTGCCATACTTCAGAAAGGATGTGGAGAAGCTCGAGAGAGTCCAAAGGAGGGCCACGTACATGATTAGAGGTCTGGAGAGCAGGTCATATGAGGAAAGGCTGAAAGACTTGGGGCTGTTCAACCTGGAGGAGAGAAGACTCGGAGGGGACTTGGTGGCAGCCTATAAGTTTATTAGGAGCATACATCAGGGCCTGGGGGAGCATCTGCTCACTAAAGCACACCAGGGGAAGACAAGAGACTATGTGCACAAACTGATTGAAGATCACTTCAGACTTGACATAAGGAAAAAACTTCTTTACAAGTCGAGTGCCAAGGGTCTGGAACAAGCTTCCCCCAGAGGTGGTACAGTTACCCACCCTAGCAATCTTCAAAAAGCTTCTTGACACCCACCTTGCTGGAGTCATCTGACCTCAGCAGTCTTTCCTGCCCAAGTGCAGGGGGCTGGGCCTGATAATCTTGTAAGGTCCCTTCCAGCCCCTAACATCTATGAAATCTTGGGATTTTTTCTTCTGGCATGTGTAGAGCAGCGCCCAGCAGATAAGTCTGTGGAAGGAAAGGGAAGGGGCAGGGGACACAGATTGAGTCCCCCATTGTAAGGGAGGGAGTAGCGTAGGGGCTAGGGTGACTGGGGCCCTACGGCCAGGCCGTGGCTTGTCCAGAAGTGCGGGACATGGGGTATGGCTCCCCACCACTGCGCACACCCCTGGAGCAGGCATGGGGGCCACATGCCCCTCAGATTTGTGTGTGGGATGGAGGCAGGCTGCCCGCTGCAGGCTGGGGCTCTTCGTCCTGCTGTCTTTGCCCTGGGAGTGGTGTGCTGGCTATGCCGTAATATCCCCTGCCCACCTGGCGGTGGAAGGTGCCTTGCACAGCTCCTGGGGCAAAATGAGCAGGGCACAGAGCCCCAGTCTGCAGTGGGCAGCCTGCCTCCACCCTGCACACAAATCCGGGGGGCACATGTTATCTAATCCTCCCCCGGGTGTGTGTACATTGGTGGGGAGTCAAGCCCCCATGCACCTCTGGACGAGCTGCCAGCTGCTCTGTCACATGGGCCTGCCCCAGCCTTGGGGCTCTATTCATCCCAGCCCCTGCCCCACTCCCTCCCTCACTGTGGGGGCCTTGATCTGCCCCCTCCTCCCCACTGCTTCCCTCTCCCCCCTGCCCCTTCCTCTACAGACTTTCCTTCTGGGCCTTGTCTGTGTGTCTGTCTGCTTGTGTGTCTGTGTGCCTGCCCCTCACTCCCAAGCTACAGCCCCCCCATCCCTGCTGCTGTGTTTCACACCTGACCCACAGTACCTAGCATCCTGCCAGGGTGTATGGGGGCCCCCCCCCTTCCCCAGGTACCAAATCTCCCACATACAGCCACAGCCCCCCACACCTTTACAAATAACCCCCCACCCCCCAACCGTACCTGCATAATTTTGAGATTTTTCTGTGCAGAATTTTGAGTTTTTACCTGTACGATTAAAGTCGCGATTAATTGCAGCTGGTTTTTTTTAATCGCACAACTAATCATGATCACATTTTTTTAATCGTTTGACAGCTGTAATAGTCATGACGGAACATCTGACGAAGTAGTACAGGTGCAGGCAGTACAGGTGCAAATACAATGCTGACTGGAGCAGTTCCTACCCAGTATGAAAAAGCAGACTTTCAGATGAACATGCATTTTGCCTTGTTTGCTTGGAGGACATTAGCATCCGGCATTCTGGAGTAAACGACTTCAAAAAGCACCTGGAAACTAGCAAGCATGTAAATTGGGCTGCAGCCTTGAAGACACAACACTTGATAAAGGGTTTTTTTTAGCCTAGCTCAGTAGACATTTGAGCAAAAGGTTACAAATGCTGAAGTACTTTTTTGCCAAGCCATTCCAGAACATGCATTACTGATTGCATTTGCGGATCATTTCTCAAAACTCATTAAGTTGATGTTTCCTGATTCTAACACTGCAAAAGAATTTTCCTGTGGACGAACAAAAGCTACTGCAATAATAAAAGCTCTTGCCAACTACCATTCTGAATCCATTGTAACACATGCTAAGATGGGCCTGATTACTTTAGTGGTGGATGAGAGTAATGATGTTTGCAATGACAAGGTGGTTTGCATTATGATTAGGTACTTTCACCAGACTCTGAAAGTTGTGAAAACAGACCTCTTGACCATAGAAATATGTAATGTAGCAAATGCAGGAAACCTGTTCAGTGGTTTTTGCTCATCACCACATGGGAGAAGGTTACTGGTTTCTCTTCTGAATCTGCTAACATCAAGATTGGGAAAAGTAACTGTATTAAATTGGGTAAAACAGCAGTTAAGTTCCATGTACAATCTGCCTTGTGTTTCCCACGTTGTGCACCTTGCAGTGAAAGATGCTGTTAAAGCAGTCTCAAAACCAGTGGAAGATCTGGTTGTGGACATTTTACTATTTCAATGGTAGTGCTAAAAAAAAAAAAAAAAAAAAGAGTACCAGCAATGGTGTGGTGCGGACAAGCTTCAGCTACTAAAACACGGACGAACAAGGTGGCTTAGTCTCCGCCAAACAGTAGGAAGATGGTAATAACCAGTGGGAGGCTCTTAAAACCTATTTCGGAAGCAGAAACTAAATGGAACAACCTAGATGAGTTCTGCAAATATACACCTACATACAAGATGAGGAAATACACCTTTACTTCCTTTTTTTGGAACATGTTTGGGATGATTTAGTAGCCTACAATTTTTTTTTTTCAAGCTGAGGATTTAAGAGTTGCCTACCACTAGGAAGAAAGCATTAAACTTCTAAAACCTCTGCTTAACTGATTTGTAAAGTCAGATGTGGTAAGCAGTGTTGCCGATGTAACTATGTTGGATTTCCAAGATTTAATAAATCAGAAAGAAAAAAAGAAGTTGTCTGTTGTTGTGAAAGCTAAAATCCTCATTGCTGCTAATTTGGATTTAGAGAATGCTACACTTGAGAAGTTCTGTCCTGGAGTCAAAGTTTTATTCTGTGGTGGTCCAGAAACTACTGAAAAGATTACCACTAACAGACAGAATTCTTCAGGCACTCCACTCCAAAAGCTGGATTATGATGAAGATAAAATTCTCAATCTATTGACATGATTTCCAATTATAACAAGATTTGATGATGAAAACCAAACAATTGTAAATGAGTGGCTTCAGTATGAAGTAGATTCTGAACTGCCTGATTTCCAAGAGGTAACAAAACTGGATGACTGGTGGGAGCAATTCCTTGATCTTAACAAAATGGGAACACAAGAAAAGCAGTATCCAGCTCTTTCGAAACTGATAGCAACACTTCTGATTCTCCTGTATGATCAGGCTAGCATAGAGCTTGTTTTCCCTCTAATGAGGAGAAACAAAACCACCTTCTGATCCATAACGGGCATCAAACTTTCATCTGCTTTACTGGTAACAAGAACAAATGGACCGGCCTGCTGTGAACTGAAACCTTCCCAACAGCCACTGAAAAGTGCTAAAATGCACAACAGTCCAACAGATCGTCCCAATTGTAACCACATGTAGGAATTATTTTTTTTCTTCTAAATCTCTGACCTATTAGAAGTTAAATAAGTGACTAATGGGATTTATAAACCAACAGTTAATATATCTATATTGGTTTATACTTCAGAAACAGCATCTTATAATTTACATACCAAATTTGTTGATTTTGTAAGAGTTTGCATCTTGGATTTTTGACACAGTGGGCTTGGCAATACTGCTTCCCTCACAGACCTTCTTGCTGGCTGCTTCTCCTTGGGAATCTCTCTCTCTCTCTCTCTCTCTCTCTCTCTCTCTCTCTCTCCTTTTCCAGTGAATGCTCCTTCTGACTCTCTTTTCAGTCTAGTAAGGGGCTACATAGGTGTCTGTGGCTTTAGTAATTACCTGTTGTACAAAGGTGCTGAGTTGTAGATCCCACTGAAGTCAAACAGCTCCCAGTTAGCTGATCATCTCACCTGATAGACTTTACCACAACCCTTACCATGACCTCATGTTAACTGAAGGCTCAGCAGTTGTCTTGTATCCTGATTTTGTCTCCTCTGCCTGCATGCAATTCATTTGCACATGGTTTAACTTGTACACCAGGCCTTGGCAGGTATGCAAGGGAGGAGTGTGAGGCAGTCTGTACTTCCCATTGGCTTAGCACACACACACAACTGAAGGTGTCCCAGCATATTGCAGAGCATGCAGTGGTGGTGTGCCAGAACCAAGCCTGAAAGTTAGGCCCAATCTTCTCCCTTTAAGAAAGAAAGGGAAGAGGTTGCTTGCCACTGGGGCAGGGACAGATGCTTTGGATAAAATCAAAGGAGGAAAGTCTTTGTCTTAGTCTGCAAACTGTCAGCGTTTCCACAAAATTTTAGGAGCTGTTATATTGTACTCAGTTATCCCCTCCATAACCTTGGTTCCAGATATTATGGCCAGCTGGGAATAGGGGAGCACCTTACATAATTTTCCAGTAACCAGATCAAACTGTCTGGGAGAATAGGGAGTGAAAGAACTGCTTCCAAGTCCTCCTTGTATGCAGAAGACTGCCATGACCCTAGAGCCTTGGAGAGGAGAAAAATGAGAAAGTATTATCAGCAGGTCTCTGAATTCCCTGTCGCTGCTGTTGGCTCTAAAACACTTTGTTTTTGCCAAGTCAGTGACCTCCCCTGCACTGGTTACACAAGACCACATTGAAGGTCTGTCATGTCATCACCTGGGAAATGGAGTGTCACTTAAAATGTTTTTAGATATAAATGGAATCACAAAGGGTGGAATGTTTGGGAATATTTTTAACAATGTCCTTACACTGAAATGGTCCACTCCTTGGCACCTGGTGATAAAACCTCATTGCTTGCAATAGCCTAGTACAGTAATGTTAATGCAAAACATCTGTCCCTGTCCCAGTAATGGCTAGTTATGAAGAGCTATATCCCAGCTCTAAAAAATCAGGGAAAAGCCTTGCCTGATAGGAGCTCAGAGACGAGTGGGAGGGAACCTGTAAGACCTTCTGTGTAGTCTTGTCATTTTGTTCTGTTCCTGGAATCCTCTGAGCATATACTAGCCAACTGTTTTTTCTGCCGTTGTGGTGGCAGTCTAGTGGTAATGCCCTTATCTCCTCTGCTTTTATCTGTGGCAGATTGGGGCATGTTTCTGATGTTTCTGTTCTTATCCCTTTTAGTGTAAAAGGAGTTGGAGTGGCTGTTTTTAGGCAACTTTGGGTAAATAGTTGCCTGTAAGCATTTGCTGGCTCAGGAAGCCAGTTCTAGTTGCATTTTCCTATCAATTTATTGCATCTTTATTTTGCAGGGTGGCTAGGTCAGCACAATTTTGTTCCCACTGACCAGTGGGATGCGTTAGGCCATGCTGACTGCTTTTGAAAATCCTAGTCTGTAACGTCACATATCCGAAGAGCTCTGCAGGTATTATGTACCTGATTTTGTAGTATTTTACTCCATTTTGTGTGTGTGTTGTTTACTTAAAGAACTGAGGAAATTAAGTGCAGAACTGAAGTATGCTAATTACAAAATCGAGGCCAAGACTTTAATTGCACAAAAGTCGGGTTATTCAAATGTACGGTTCTCGCTGCAGCAGTAACAAGGCAATAATGATAATTAGCACTTGCATACAACATGGTGAATTTCCAAATCACTGGACAAACATTAATCAATCTCACATCACCCTAGTGAGGAAATTAATTAAATTAGCACTATATACAGCAATTCAAAAAGCAGTCTGAGCTAATAGTGGAGAAGTTGGTTTTGGAAACAGGAGACGTGAGGTCTATTCTTGGCATTGTCACTGACATAGTATGTGATCTTAGAAAAATCATTTTCCCCATTCTGGCCTTCACTTTCCCATGCCTGTCCTGGAGATAACACTCACCCTTCTCTGTAAAGTACAGTCCATTTTCTTAGCAACTTTACAGATTTTATAGTATAATTGTTAACTATGGGACGTGTTCCAGGAGCAGAGCTGTAGTTTCCTTTTTGAAACCTAACTGACTGTCCTGATTTTTTGTCGAGTTAATGCAACATAACATTTTTGAGTTGTTTTAATGTATAATGCACATTACAGATAGGCCAGAGGAACAAATGGACCTTGAAGCTAAAGATAAATGTGAGAAGAGGGAGTAAGCCAAACTTACAGATGCAGACTTGGAGTGGTATTTGCCCATAAATAGACTGAATTCTATGACACTGCTCCATGTCGCTCTGAGAAACAGGATTCGAGTTCTAAAACAGTGTTAAGTGTCTACAGTAAGGGTTTGGATTACATTCACCTTCAGTAGCGATTCTGCTTTCACAGCTAATATTCAAGCATGTGACCTCTAAGAAAAGACATTTATGTTTTGAAAAGATTTGTTCCTGAGCTAGGTAGTACCTGAAGATTGTCTCCTTTGCTTAATCAAAATTTAAAAGCACACCTACAGTAACAGTAGGGGCAGCAACTGCTATTGCTGAGGTTACATAATAGGTTCTATTCCAACCCCATGTTTTCAGTCATTTGTAATTTAAAAAAAGAAATAATTTCTGAGGTTGTAACTTTTTTTGAAAGTTTGAGCAAGGATTCCCCTTGCTTCACTACTAAGAGTTCTTTAAAAACGCACATTCTTATTATCAAAATCCCCCTAGTTATCTGTTCTCTCTCTTTTGAGGCAAACATTGGCCCTTACATTTGAGACATCTTTTGAAAGGTTTGAAAATTGGGACATGGCAGAGAAATGGCCTTTGCTTAGAAGAGTTACAGAAGATGATGTGCTTGTGATTTGACAGTTTTGTGTAACTTGTCATGGCTGATACTGAATGTGTCAAGTTGAGTTTTGTACAGTAGACAGATAAGGAAAGATTTACTACACATGTTTCTGCAACTTGTTTAATGGAACAGTGCAGGGAAGCATATTGCAGCAACTTGGTAAAAAGACCCAGACTAGGGCTAGGTTTAGACATTCAAAAAGCCTAAGCCTGAATTGATTCAATGTTTTCAGATTAGTCTAGGGCACCCCTCCCTTCCCTCCACAATTCTGAGCTGAGTGAGGGGGGCATGGCCAGGCCCCAGCAGGATGCTCTTGATTAGGGAGGGGTTCCCCCCTCCTCACTGGTCAGTGAGGGAGCCAGGAGGGGTTTTACACAGCATTTGTCACCCCATCAGCAAAACAGAAGGATGCCCCATTAGTTCAAGCTCTTCTTAAACAACTTTTTCCAAGGAAGAAATGGAGGGACATTGCCAGCTACCTGTTGATTAGCTCCAAAGAGCCCTCCACCACTGTCCTTTGTCCTGTCTCCCACAGCGGGGATGTAGCCAGCATGTGGTATGCTAGCTAATGCTGAGAGATGTCTGTGTAAGGCAGAGGGGAGGGGGGATCCCTGCTTGAGCAGGGAGTGGGGGGAAGGGGGCAGGAGGAAGCCAGGCAGATGCCCTATGTGTGCTTCTGCTGGAGCTGCAGCCAGGGAGCAGAGGGGAGGAGCCAGCCCTGCTGGGCTGCAGCAGGGAGCAGAGCCCCACCCAGCAAAGCATCTGGGATGCTGAGGGACTCCAATTTAATTTAAACCAGGAAGGGGTCTGGGACAGACATCACACATACCATTTTGACCCAAATCAATTCAGTCTGATACTACATTCAACCAGGTTTATCTCAACCCAGTTTCAGCCATTTTCAAACTGGTTTATTTGCACTGAACATCTGTTCCATTACAGGTTTAAACCAGTTTCTGATCACTTAAATCGGTTTATGTGTAATGTCTGTCCCTAGCCTTGAGGTTGATGTCCTGTTTAACACTGAAGGTCCAATGGCACAGAGGGAATTATATTGAACACCTTTTAAATGCACAAGAGAGAGGACTGTTGTGTTGCATCTTTGGAAATCAAAGCAGCAGAGCAGTTACAAGATGTCAGATCATGGGAGGTCAGTTGCCATCGGTGTTGGACCAGGTATCAGGATGGCTATCGCAGGTAGGATCAAGAGATACTGCAATATATCACAGGCACCCCATAGTGACAGTATCATAGAATCATAGAAAATGAGGGTTGGAAGTGACCTCTGGAGGTCATCTAGTCCAACTCCCTGGTTAAAGCAGTACTTTCCCTGACTATATCATCCCAGCCAAGGCTTTGTCTAGCCGGGTCTTAAAAACCTCCAAGGATGGAGGCTCCACAGCCTCTCTAGGTAGCCTGTTCAGTGTTTTACTACCCTTCTAGTGAGAAAGTGTTTCCTAATATCCAACCCTAACTTCCCTTGCTGCAACTTGAGACGATTGCTCTTTGTTCTGTCATCTGCCACCACTGCAGTTTGGGGGGGGGCAAAACTGGACACTACTCCAGATGTGACCTCACCAGTGCTGAAGGTATTAATCACTTCCCTTGATCTACTGAAAATGCTGTACTAATGCAGCCCAGTATGCTGTTAGCCTTCTTCACAACAAGGGAACACTGTTGGCTTATATTCTGCTAATTATCCACTGTAACTCATAGGTCCTTTTCTGCAGAGCAGCTGCCCAGCCAGTCAGCCCCCAGCCTGTACTGGTGCATGGGATTGTTCCATCCTAAGTGTAGGACCTGGCACTTGTCCTTATTGAACCTCGTGAGATTTCCTTTGGTTCAGTCCTCCAATTTGTCAAGGGCTCTCTGAATCCTAGCCCTACCTTCCAGCGTTTCCATTGGAGGTGAGCAGCGTTGCCACTGTTGGCTGCTCACCTTCTCCCCATACTGTGCTGCTAGGTGCGGTAGTGTGATTTGACCGTGCCTGTGAAAATTGAGGTGAAAAAGGCATTGATTACTTCAGCCTTTTCCACATTATCTGTCACTAGGTTGCCTTCCTCATTCAGTAAGGGACCCCCACTTTTCCTGAACTTCCTCTTGTTGCTGACATACTTGTAGAAACTTGTAGTTTCCCTTTTTCAAAAAAGCTGCTTGGAAAAAGTCTACTGTAGTCTGTGAGAGCAAAGAGTGGGCTAACAGAGCTTAAAGAATGGCTACCCTACTGACATTGAGATGGCTGCTTAACTGGGTAATCATCCACTTCCCTTTCCCACACAAATAACAGTTAAACTGGGTGAAGGGAAAATCTATTTAGCCAATTGAGTTAATGCCTTTAAGGAGAAAATGAGACACCAGACAGCTGTAGCGCTTCTTCTTAATGTATTGTTCATGGCCATTCAAGAACAGCTGTAATTTATGCTGTTCTGCCCTTAGATCTCCTTCTCTTGTTCATTCCCTTTCCCTTTTTCCTCTCCCTTCTTGTCTCCTGCTCCTACCCTGAGGTGTATCCTTCTTCTCTTCCTGGCTCATTGTTGAGTGGTAGGATTAATGCCACCCCTTTTACATCTGCCCCACTGTCTGCTTCCACAATTATCAGCTCTTCACATCTTGTCTCCCCCCATTTCAGCCCTCCTTTCCACCTTAGGTCATTGTGATACTGTTGGTTAAAATTCCTTTGCTTTTCTCTAATTTTTTTTGTATTTTATTTTTTTTATATCTGCTTATGGCAGCTCATGTACAGAAAAATATCTGGGGAATCGCATCGTTCGGTATACACAATGCCTGGCCTAAAGCCATGGTTTTAGTTCCTTACTTCCAGGATCTCTAAATATTTGTGTTTTAAATAGGTTTATAAAGTTGATGTGATTGATTAAAATGCTCCCGAAAGATGCAGATTACATCAATAGTGTGTAGAGGGTTTTTCTTTTTGAAAAAAGTAATTTATTTTCCATGAAGTATAACTCAATTTGTATTAAAATATATGCACTAAACTAGAAGTTTTATCCTTTCATTGTTGTGACCGGCGTCTAAACAGCCTATAATTCAGACTGACGACAAACTTGGCAGCAGCTATGAACTCTTCTGTCAGTGTTTCTTAAAGTGAGACACATGACCATAATTTTCTTCAGCTTGCCAAAGTTTTTTCTGCTCCTTTTGTGTTTTTCACTTGAACAAATACAGTTACTGTGGCCAATATAAGCAAAATCCAACTCTCCAATCAGTTCGTTTTGAGCTGGTTTATGGCCTGCATCTATGGGCAAGAGCTTGGTCCAAACCCATGTCTGTTATCTAGCAGAGTCTTAAGACCCCTGCATAATGGGACAACAGGTAATGGGGAAATTAAGTGTTCCTGCAGTGTTCTGAAAGCATGATGGATGTAGCTTAATATTCTTTGGGCCAAACTCAGATACAAGTGTGGTGATGTCTGCATGGAATCTGATTTGGTATAACAGACATATTTATCCAGCCTCTCTTCAATGTGATGACAGATAAGGGTCCTTTAGACCTACTTAGACCTCCTCATGCTTGCTTATTGGTAAGTGCGTGTAATTATGTCTAATGAGGTTGGAGTATGAGAAGTCTTGACTTCAGTCTTGTACCTGTAACTACTTGCCTGGTCATGTCATTCTTATAGATTGAATCTGGGACCTGATGATCTAAAAATAGAAGTGGAAAGGACCTAATCCAGCAGCTAGGAAGTGGTAACAGCCTCTAATGTGTTTTTTCTGGTCTGGCTACTTGAGAGGGACAGCTACCTCTTTTGCTTGCATGGGGTATACACGATCCAAAAACCTTGGTAGACTTGAGGAAGAGGAGCGCCTGCAAATCCTACAAATTTTCAATTTGCTGTCAATGGCACAGGTTTGAAGTTAGGTCATAAATATGGGAATGATGCTTACATAGAGTGATGTATGAGTACAAGAATTCTGCTCTGCACAGTGCTGCAGGAAAAAAAAGGTATTTTGCTTTATCAAACTGTGTTTTTAAGGAGTTAAATTAATTATGATATTCACTCATTGCGATGGGGTAGGGTCTGTAGTGTAATGCTATTCAGCTACAAATTTTCTATACAGATGTCCATTTAAAAACTTTCTTTGATTGTCATCTAATGTACAAAATGTGTAGCATACATAGTTTTTACTGAAGAAAACAAGAGTGTAACATGAGCTGTACCTTCTAAGTTAATATTTATTTACCATACAGCACTTCTCCACACATAAGCATGGAGCCTTCCCCAAGGTTTGATCATTTCCTTAATTTATATGGGGTATTTCCCTATAATGTACAGTATGACTGCAGTCTATATTAGCAATTTATGATTGCTTTGAATGATCTTTTATCAATTGAGTTTATAATGACCTGTAACACATATTTTCCTACTATTTCACTCCTGGGCCCTTGAAACCAATTTGGAATCTGTCTTACAAATGGTTGAAGCTGCCTTTACAAACTTGTTTCCTTTCTACATGTAAAAAAAACACCTCAACTTCATTCCTAACATTTAAGATTTTGCTCTTCTTAAAGGACAGTACATGCAGTGATAGCTGTAGCGTAATGGCACAATAATTCCTAGAACATGTCACTTATCACACACAGGGTTGTGCTTGATCTTGTATTGATATGAGTGAGGATTCTGGTTCAAAATTAAATGTCATTCTGAGAGCTGTTTGCTCACTGGCCAGCTGCTTTGACTGCCTGTCTGTGTACATATATTTGAAGTCATCCTACTGATTACATGCTAAATACAGGAATTTCATATGAGAAGCCATGTCGGGACTCTTAAATCACAGATGGATTTCATCCCATTGTTTTTTTTTAACTTGCCAGTCAGTGTGACCACTTCTAGGATGGGATATTGAATAAACAAGGCTTGTCCAGCCGTTCTAGAACACAGGCCTTATGTTCATTTAGATCACTTATAATCAGGAGCAGATCCAGGGGGTGCAGTAGTGTGGCTGCACCTGCCTTCACAGTGGAGCGCTTTAGTCTTGGCTGCTTAATGCGTGCGCTGTGAGTTTACCATCATCATCACCCTGCCCTTTCCAGCATTCTGGATCCACTCCTGCTTATGTTAGAAGACTTGAACATCTACTGATAGTGAGCATAGCCTACTGCAGTATTGCCAACTCTCATGATTTTTGGTGTTGTTGTTAAAGTCTGTGCTTCAGGAATGTGAAAAACTTAGCTCTTTTATATCTGTCTGTCTATTCATATTTAAGATTTTAAGAACAACGGCAAAAAACATGAGAGTTGGGAATATTGCTACTGAATCAACAGCCACATTCTACTTGTTGATTATACTCTTGGGCTGGCAAGGAATCTTTTATCATGTCAAATTCCAGATGCCTACTGAGTTGCAGGGGTGTAGGTTGTAGCCGTGTTGGTCTAAGGACATAGGTAGACAAGGTTCCGTGGGTGAATCTGATATCTTTTTATTAGACCAACCCAAATAGTTGGAGAATAGTTATTAAGCAAGCTTTCGGGTTCAAAAACCCTTCGTCAGGCTAAGGAAGTTTCAGCAGTCGGTATGTGCTCATTCCATCGAGGAAGAGCACACACCAACTGCTGAAACTTCTTTAGCCTGACGAAGGGGTTTTGAACCCGAAAGCTTGCTTAATAACTATTCTCCAACTATTTGGGTTGGTCTAATAAAAGATATCAGATTCACCCAAGGAACCTTGTCTGCCAGATGCCTACTGAGGCATTCCAGGATGACTCTGAATTGTACAAGGTAATAATATTATTTATTTTTAGGAAGGTCTGTCTTCTGTGCTGAGGGGATGTGCTGTGGAGCTCTGAGCCATTTCAGTTTCTGTACATCTATCCTGGCCAGCCCCATGTAGGGAGCATAGAAGTAGGCCATGTCAAGAAACAAAAATCTGGCCCAGCGTAACCAGGCTTTTGTTTGAAGAGGAGGAGGAGGAGGAGTTGGTGATGGTGGCATGGCAGTGTTTTCGTAGTTAAAGGATACAAAAAGGCACTTCTTGCCACTGTGGGCTTGAAGGCATAACACAGGATGCAGTCAGATTCCCAGGCTATGGATATCTCTGGTAGTTAATAAAAAAAGATGACTCCATGGAAGGAGTTGTTAAGGAAACTGCAAGGCTTTAAGAAACACTTGCCTAGATGTGGACATTGCATCCATTTTGCTTGGGCTGAGTTTGGGAGCTGTTTTTTTTCCATGCTGTGTTGGTGCTGTCTTCTTCAGATAAGATTAATAACATAGATCTTCAGAGGGACAGGGTCTTATCTTTTGGGATGCCTTGGTGCACACTTACAGTGAGAAGGAACAGCTTCCCATTTCAGCTTCATAATAAGAGCAAGAAGAATCACAAAAACCATTTTGATTGACTCTTGTTTGGTTCTGGAGGCAATACAGGATATAGCTCTAAACATTTGTTCCATTTAAACAGCTTAAGTACTTTGTAAGTGTAACAGTCGCAATGTTCTTTCCTCAAAGTAGGTTTGGTAAATAGTATTGAATTTTTTCACACATTTCTAAAGCAAAACCAATTCCAGTGCATTATATGAGAGGAGTTTTAAGAAATGGAGACACAAAAATCCCCTAGTAAAGGAATTTCGCATACTGATTCCCTTTCATCTGCATGGGTTTTGTGTTTAATCTAATGAACTGTAATGTCATGCCCAGGTTGTTTGCTGGGCACCACTGCAGCCGAACTGAGCTATGGTGGGGCAAGAGGCCGCTCCTGGAGCTCAGTCGGTGCTGCATATGCCCGGTGGGCAGCAGTTCTGCACCCCTGGAGCTGGCTCCAGTATGGACCTGCAGGTGGGGGTGGCCACTGGTCCTGCCCCGGGCCTGGGGGGCAGCACATCCTATTCCGGCTGCTGCTCCTGATGCACTGATCAGGGATGGAGCCTGCAGCTGCACAGCAGGGCACAGGTTGGGGGAGCCCAGGCCCAGCCCAGGGTCCCAATGCATCTAATCTGCCCCTGCTCTCAGTTCTGCAGGAAGCCACACCTCCAACATCTAGCTTGATGAAATGGTGCAGCAGACCAGATGTTTTGACGCCTCTGTCTTAGAACATAGTTGTTAGGAGAATGGAACTCCTTATCCAGCTTTGGAGAAATAAGCTTAGGGTGAGCTAAGGTTTAATGACCTCTGAATAAGAGCATCTGCACAAGAGTTTAGGTTTCACTTTGTACCTTTTAATTAGTTTGTCTGAACTTTTCTGAGTGTTTCCATTCAGGCAAATCCTACAGTGTCAGCATGTGTTACCCCTTTCAGGCTGTGAAGGTAGGGGAGTGGATGTTGCCCATGAATTTGAACATTAGCAAAATAGCACTCAAAGGTTGGGGTTGGTGTGTGCGCTACTAAATTCACCCTCCCTAGAAGTTGAACTGATACATGTTGCCCCAGTTTCCAAGTGGCTTTAGGGTAGATTGCAGGTAGTATTTGTTGCGGCAATTAGCTTTGCTCATGCATCCTGCAAGGTTCTAAGAAATGTTTCCCTGCTGGAGATGCAAGAAGAAGGGGTAGAGAATGAGGGAAAATCTAGATAATTCGTGTGTCACATACACCTGTGTATATTTGTTTTACTGCTGTCAATCTTTCCCTGTTAGGGATTCCTCTTGCTGGTCTCTCAGTGTAGTTCAGTTTCTGTTCACATTGTTTTGGCTTGAACATGGTTCAAACCTTCTGTATCCACAGCAGGTGTTAGATGCATCACTTCATCTCTTCTGAAACCTGAGCTAAGGACTCAGCTGGTAGCTCAGCGTGAAAAATTTCTGAATGCTTGGCGCTCACGTGCCTGTACAGAAGTTGTCTCTCCAAGTAAAAAAAGCTGGGTTTGTGTCTTGTTCTAATGCAGTAATTTGATGTTTTACTCTTTTGGCTTTTCAGCCTGAACTCCCTGTAAGTCCTGGTTCCGCAAACAATTATTGCTAGACATAAATTTTTTTTTTTCCAGTCTGGAAAAAAATTACATGCACCTGAGAATATCTTTGTAGAATCCTATGACGATTTACTGCTATGACTTACCACCGTAATGTTTACCATAAAGTCACTGTAAAACTGCACGTATGTAGAATTGTCAGGTTAAAAAGCAAGATAAAGATTGAACAAATAGTTGCTTACCAAGTGAGAATTTTTCACAGGCAGGTTTCTTTCTCTCTGTCTTCCATTATTACCACCTTATCATGTGTGCACTTCGCTACTGTTAAACTGAGTGACTTTTTCAATTAAATCCAGTTTCACCCTGGAAGGGGTAGGCAGGTAAAGGATGAAAAGCTTATGCATACCTATATGTACCTGTGCATACATATGTGGCTGTCCCACTGAAAGTGAGCCATTTTATTTCACTACTGTAAATGATAGATGCATTTGCACAGTCTTATCTAGTTACTTTTTGTTCATGTTTCATAGATTGTTAGGGGCTGAAAGGGACCTTGCAGATCATTGGGTCCAGCCCCCCTGCTCTAGGCAGGAAGAAGACGTGCAGCATTTTTCCCTTCATCTATCTAGCTGTGGGTTTAATACTATTGCCTGACAACAGTTCTCTGAGCACCTTCCATGTAAAATTAATATCATATAACTCATTGGCTCAGAACTAGAATCCAGACTGTATCCAAACCCTAAGGCACTGACAGCTGCCTCTAGTCTGGTCACTCTGCTCATTCTGCTTCCTAAGCTTTTACAGTCACAGTCTGGCAGCCAGGAAAGAGGGTTCAGGTAAGCTGCACTTGAGTGAGCAAGAGACAGCTGCAGGTCAAGGTTAGTCTGTGCGTCATGCTGTGTTGCAGTTATAGGAGCAAAATGTTATGGAAAAGAGGACAACATTCAGCTTTCCCATGTAATAAGGAATGCTTGAGAAGCCTGAATGTAGCTATTTGGTATATAATCACTTCAAAGTATGGAGAGGAGTGCTATCAGGTTCAATATATATGTGTATGTCAAGACAAACATTTCTTCCTTCCCTCACTACTGACACCTTTTTCTAATTTTTTTCATCCACTTGCAAAATGCGTGCAAAAACTTGGGCTGCAAAAGAGTTTCATAATGTTTCAGATGTTTATGCCAATCTAACACTCTGGGCCTTACGTGACAATTTGTCATTTGTCATGTGTTTCTCAGATTGTGTGCCTGGTTAACTCCAGTTCTGAATACACTGCAATCAAATCCCAGTTTTCAGGGTTATTTTGGAAACTGCAAGATTTGGAACTTGAGACTTGTTGCTTATCTGTAATTACTATAGATTTGTACTTGTGTTATAGAATGAGTATTTATGAAATGATAAGTTTTTGATGTTCTACTTTTCTGCCTTACTGGCAAGCATGTTAGCTAAGTATAATAGCATGATGTCTATGTAATGTTTGTGTGTCCAGGCTTCATGACATCACAGTTGTTAATAATCCAAATAATAGAGGCCTAAGTATTTTTTTTTTTAATTATAGTTCTCTGTAGTTGTGAACAAAAAATTTTTAAAGTTGGGAAATTCAGGATTCCTTTGATGAAAGTTTATATGCAGCATTTAGAAGCTACATCACTGTAGATTTATAGTGTGGGAGTATTGAGAGCCTCCATAACACGAATGAGTAAAAGTCAAAAAGTATTAGGTGACCTCTGAGGCTTGTGTGGTTTAATTTTTTTTTTTTTTTTATGTTGCACAGCTTATTAAAACAACATTAAAAGATGACCTAGAACAAGTATTTTGGTATGTAGGCTGAGACGAGGTACATGGGAGTTTAGAATGCAGAACAGCCCTGATAATTAAAACATAGCCAACCGAAACTTCCACTTGATCTATATTTCTCCTCTAGGGTTTTTGCCTTTGTTACAGCCTGTGTATTGACCTTTAGGTTCCCACTACAGTGATCAGGTCAATCAGAAGCTAAAATAGGCTAGACATCTTGACAACACATAGGACTTTATTTGCTTGCCACATTTGTCTGGTGTAACTTTTGGATGTAGCTGGATGGGGCAACTTCTTTTGCAAGAAGATGGGATCAGGAAAACATGAAATTGTCCCTGATTAGTGAGGAGTTGCTACTTCTCCATTTTAATCCTTTGATTCCTTTTAATGTTTCAGTAATTTGGCTGGTGGACTGCGCACACACAATAGTGTTCTACCTCCATATGTTCCTGCCATAGTTTGCTGGTAATGAAGCAGGAGGAAACTATGGGTCTCAGCAGGACTTAGAGCAGGGGTGGGCAAAATATGGCCCATATGCTGGATCTGGCTTTTAGAGGGACTTTATCCAGCCCATGGTGGGTCCCTTGGTCCCACTTGGCCCAGGTGTCATCCAACCCGTGGCACACCCCACTGCCCCCAGGTGTGCAGCGGGGATGGGGCAGCTCTGCATCTGGACTCCAGTTCTCAGCAGCCCAGGCAGCAGTGGCTCCTTCCAACTGGTGCTGCTGCTTGCCCCGGCCCTACCCCTGGTCCCATGGAGACTGGTGGGGACCCAGGCATGCCACCCCACCTGCCCCACCCTGCACTTGCTCTGGACCTGCCCTGACTGGAGTGGAGCAGCTCTGGACCAGCTGGGACCCATGCGCACAGCCCCAGCACCTGGCTGCTGTACACCCACTCGCCCATGATGAGTGACTTAGGTAGCAGTCAGGCAGAAGCTGCTGCTGGGCATGAGCGAAAAGCAGTCGCTTCCCCCTTGCCGCTGCTGGGTCCTTCTTGCTGCAGCCAGCTGGAGCCCATGCCAGGCTGTCCTGCAGCTTCTCTCTGCCACTGTGACCAGCAGTGCCTCTGGGCCCACCAGCGGGGCAACAGTGGCAGTTGAGAGGAGCTGCAGGGCAGCCTGGACACAGACTTCAGGGGAGTCACAGCAAGAAAGGCCTGGCAGTGATGCAGGGAAGGTGGCCACTTTTCCCCTGGGCCTAGCAGCAGCTTATGTCCAGCTGCTGCTGCTGCTCATTGTGGGCAGGCCAGTCTGAAGCAGGCATGGGGCAGGCCGGGCCCAGGGTCGGGGCTATGGATGTGGGTCCCGGCTGTTCCAGCTGGCTGTCCTAGCTTTCCCCGCTTTGGCTGAGGAAAGTCTGGAGTGGGCGCGGGGCAGGCCAGGGCTGTGTGCTCAGCTGCTGCTAGGCGCTGGTGGCAGTGGCAGGGAAGAGCCACAGGGCATGCGGGCTCTGGGTTGTTGCAAGGAGGAAGAGGGTGCTGACCGCCCTGCAGCAGCTACCCAAAATTGCCTATGTGGCCTGTGGGCCCAAATAGTTGTCCACCCCTGACTTAGTGACTAGGGCTGTGTGAAGCTTCAGTCCCTGATTCGATTCGGCAGAGATTTGGCTCGATTATCCGAATCTCCAAATCTGAATCAAATTGGAAGACCCTTTAAGCTCTCCAAACGAATCAGAACCCTCCAAATCAGTTCAGAGCAATTCAAAGAGATTCAGCAATTTGGACATTGGCATAGCATTAAATGTTTTTTCTACATACCTCTAGGTAGCAGGGGCTCGTGATTGCTGTGATGCTGGGGTAGATGGAGCCATCCCACAGGAGCACAGGGGTTCCCCAGTGCACTTGGCAGCAGACCCAGAAGTGGATCAGAAGCACTTCCAGTCCACTTCTGGGTTCACCACCGAGCATGCAGGGGGCCCTCCTGCACTCCTGTAAGACATTTATAGGAATAGACTATGCGTTAGCCTAGTTAATCAGGAATAATGGCAGAGCAGCAGGAGGTTTTGCATCCAGCCAGAAGATTTTTAATCTCTCACTTTGCACAAATGCAAATCAGTTAATCAAGTCATTCCCCTCCTTTATTCTAAGTGGGGAATTTCCCCCTTCCTCATTACAAATATAGCTAATCGCAAATTCTCTGATAAAAACTCCCCAAACCCGTAATTAAAATTAAAGGCCCCCCACAGCCCCCCGCCGGCCCTGCTGGT
>NW_005842551.1:333882-342899 GCF_000455745.1 Alligator sinensis
AGCGCAGCATTTGCGAACCGGCACGGCAGGACACAGCAGAGCCACACAGGAAAACTGCTTGCCCCTGTGAGCTCCACACTGCCCTGGCGACACTTTCTCTGCGCGTGGGGGCAGCAGTGAGGGGCACAATCCCACACTGCTGCCCATGCTGCCTGGACACGGGAAGTGTCTCCAGGGCAGTGTGGAGCTCACAGGGGCAAGCAGCTTTCCTATGCGGCCCTGCTATGTCCTGCCGCACTGGGTTGCACATGCTGCACTGCGGGGGCCCCAGGGGAGGGCAGCAGGGCAGGGAACATGAACCTGCAGCACGCACCCATCCCACGCACAGCTCTGGGGGGTGTGGGTCCCCCCTGCCTCCCTGTAATATGTACTGTGGTGGGGACATGGCCCCACCCCTGCCTCCGACCAAGCCACCCGCAGCCTCGTCCTGCTCCCTGCTGGGGCTCTGAGGCTGCACATTGCAGCCCCCCGCCCCAAGCCCCACACACCTCCAGCCCCAAGTTGCAGCCCCAGCCCTGCCCAACTTCCTCCCTATGGGGTCCTCAATCCACCCCCTTCCTTACCTGCAGGAACTGCTGTCCAGGCTGCCTGGGACCATGTGCATATACATGCACGTGGCGCCCCCTGCCTGAGTGCCCTCCTCCTCAGCCCCCTGCAGGCTGGAACTGGGCCAGCCTGCAGAGAAATCACTGCAAAACTACAAAATCCATGGGTTTCTCTGCTAAAATGAGAAATCCGCATTTTATTCTAGTAAAGGGGGAAATCTACAGTTTACTCCATTTTTCTGTGGGAAATGGAAAATCCAGATCCCTGGTGATCAGAAACTGGTTTAAACCTGTAACAGAACAGATGTTCAGTGAACATAAACCAGTTTGAAAATGGCTGAAACCGGTTTGAGATAAATCTGGTTGAATGTAGTTTCAGATTTAACAGATTTGGGTCAAACCGGTTTATGCAATGTCTGTCCCAGACCCCTTCCTGGTTTAAGTTAAACCAGATTCCCCCAGCATCCTGGCATGCTCTCTGGGCTGGGCTCTGCTCCACAGCAGAACTGACCCTTCCCCTCTGCTCCCTGGGTGGAGCTCCGGCAGAGACTTCAGGCATCAGCCTTGCTTCCCCGCCCCGCCACCAGTCTTCCCCTCACCACTCACTGCTAAGCAGGGATTTCCCCCTCCCCTCTGCCTTACAAAGACACCTCTCAGTGTTAGCTAGCATACCACATGCTGGCTACGGTCCCTGCTGTGGGAGACTGGACAAAGGCAGACAGGACTGTGTCCTTTTTGGAGCTGTGTCCTGTAAACCTGTGGGCAGAACTGCACTGGACTCTCAGTTCTGCCCATTTGTTTCCTTCTGGTGAAACTATATACTGTTTCTTCTTCTAAATAAAACCTAAACTTTTTTGTGGGGTTTGTTATAAACTCATGTTAAAAATAATGATGCTCTCAAGCTAATTCAGTGGCCAAATAATAGCATGGGCTAGATATTATGAATGATACAGAACTAGATTTCACTGACCATGAGTAATCAAGCAAAGGTAGACTGAAAAGCAAATGGCTGCCTAATCTGAGAAGCTATCTTATTGGATGGAATTACTCAAGAAAGGCAAAAGATATCTTGAGATGTCAAAAATGTGAAATTTCCATTGTTTCAGGAGTATAGGTTGTAGCCATGTTGGTCTAAGGACATAGGCAGACAAGGTTCTGTGGGTATATCCGATATCCAATATCTTTTATTAAACCAACTGATTTTCATTGTATTATACACGCTATTTTTCAGCTGTTTAATTTCTCCATAGAGAGATCCTCTCGGACATTTATCATCTAACTGTAATGCTGGGAATGTTTTACATTTTTTCTTTTTTCGCTTATACATTTTCTCTCACACAGCATTGTTTGGATAGAGGAAATTCTACAAATCCTGAGGTGAAATAAAATACAAAGGCACAATAAATGCAGATTTTCAATAATATTCGTGGTATGTGTAGGAGAGTTTTCACTGTTCCTCTTTCTATTATAAAGAAGAGCCAAAGGACCAGCAAAAATTGGCCTCCCAGAGAAGTCAGGCGTAAAAGTTAGAAAAAGTTGTACCAGAATAAGGGATTCTCTATTGGAGTTTGTATTTAATCCAGGTGTAACTTTATAATGTACAGGGGCGGCATCTGCATACATGTATATTCACTCAATACAGTAGGAGAGACTGAGTGTTCTGTATCTTTGATGCAGTTTCACCAGCTTTTTAGTCCTTAGTGGTGATCAGTGCAAGTTTGCTTAAACTGGTGGAACTCCTGATTACATACTTGAGTAAAAACAATTTTCTATAAGAATATATATGAATTTCAGTTACCTTTTTCCTAAATATTTAAGGCTACATTATGCAAGTGGGATTTTTATTGCAAATCATTTAAAAATAACCATTAAAGTAATCTTAGAATGGAATGTACCAATATAACTCAGCACTGCATGTGTTACACTCACTTGGCAGTTGTCATGGAGCAGGCGAAACCCACAAATACACTGTTCTTAGAAAGGCTACTTCAGCAAAATGCTGGCATTGCTGGCAAGGCCTTTCCAAGCTTTCCAGCCTCTTTGTTTAACTTGTGGACTGACTTAGTGTGCTGGAGATTGAATGGGGGACATTCTAAACTCATGTCTTATGCTGATTTCAGAGTGTAAATTCAAGCTACTGTGGAAATGTAGTAGTATTTTCCCCTCTGCTTTCTTCCTTCAGGACTTTTTGAGCTAATCCCCTGAAAGAGTGAGAATCAGACTAAGAGCCTGCTACTGAACATCTGTTGCCACTGAAAAAAATATAACCTCAACCTTAGCACTCTATTTTCAGATTAATACTACGCTTTGTCTATTGACTGGGAACTCCATGCAGGCATCTTTAAAATAGAAAATAAACCCAACACATAGCTCTGTACACATCACTGCTCTTTGAGTACTCTTGGAAACAGATGCATAAAGTAGATAATTGGTTTTTATTCAGGATATGTACAGAACTGAGATGTTTCTTTGCATAACAATTCAAAGAGTTAAAACATTTTGAATTGGTTTATCTGATTCTCTTTTTTTTTTTTTTTTTTTTTCCAGGTAAAAGTGTTCCTCATTGTTCTCTTCCTTAGGCAGAGAAACCAAAGGCAGTTATTCTATATAATAAAAGCCTTTGTCTGTCTGTGTGTGTATGCTTCAGGGTGGACTATATCCGACCCAACTTCTGTGCTGGTGCAGATGCAAAACCTATTTATTGGTGGTTTGGGCAGGGAAGGATGAATTTCCCTGTGTGGAGATATTATTTTCTAATTCACCATTGGAAAGCAGCATAAGAGAGACTTGTGTTAGCCCTGGCTGTACCAGACTGATAGAGCATGCAGACTGCAGGCCAGCATCTTACTTCAGAGCAGAATATCCATTGTTTTACAATGAGATGTCACTAAAGCAATTTATTTATGACATGCAAACAGAAATCCAGAAGGGGACCCCATGGACAAGGTCTTTTTTTTTCCATCCCCCCCCCCCCCCTTCTGGGAGATGGATTTGTAAAAGCAGGTCAGACAGAGCTTAGGGCTATGTGGCTTGTTTCAAGGATAAAATTTGATTTTTTTTTTTTTCCTTTCCTGTAACCAATACATTTTGAGGGGGATTATTCTTTAGCAGAAAATGAAATTATGTAATTAACTCTTTGCTTAACTCTTGCTTTGAAATTGTTTATCTTTGCTGTGCATCTAATAACCAACCCTTTGTTAGGGCACCATCTCCATTAACTTCTTCCCTGTAAAAGATGCTCTGCAAGCTGTGATAATAAGCATGAAACAGTTATGAAATTAAGTTGCCTACCAGCACAACATGCTATCAATTAGAAATGACTTACAGCCTGATTACATCCAGCTGGTGAGAAATCAAGGACTGTTGTTTATTTTGTACAGTGCCTAGCAAAATTGACTTATCTGCTTGGCCTCCAGGTATCACTGCAATATAAATGCTTACTATAGCAAACAAATTGCAGTCCATTGAATGGTAGTTCAGCATATAATACATTTTGGCTCCTCTCTTCCCCCCCTCCCTCATTTTCACCCTCTGGACCTCCATTACATCATTCTTTCTGTGACTGACAGAGACTGGGCAGTGCTCACTCTGGTGTGTCTGACAGGTGTATTTGGATTACCTGCCAAAAAGACTCACCCTAGAGTGAGGAGAGCTACCCTGGCCCATCCTCAAACCTGAACATGTTGCTCCCAGTCCCTTTTGGCTCAAGGGTAGGAAGAGTAAGCTGGTGATCCTGGCTCCAGGTGCTGCATGTTTGCTTTGTGAGGCAGGCATATATGTACTGTTTGTGGCTATCTGAGTATCAGCTGGAATTTTGCAGTTGTGGGGGGACAGTTTGTGTTTGGCCATATTGACAGCAGTCAGCTGCATGTGACAGCACCAGGGCAAGGAGCTCGTGCCTGCTGGCACCGTATCAGCAGCCAAGTGCACCACTTCATGACATTTGGGCAGAGGTAAAGCAAGGGGTGAAGGCCATCCAGAGTGGATGTGGGAAGCAGATTCCCAACTGTAACTGCTCCCTCCCTCACTTCTTGGGGAAGAGGACTCATATCTTCATGCTGCTGCCCTCCTTGCACCCGCTGAGGAAGGTAACAAAGGTGCCTGGTTCTGCTGCTGCCACCTTCCCCGGGGGAGGGGAGACAAGATACTAGTGCATTCAGACTGCTTGCAGGGCTTGGGGAAGACTTAGCTGGCATGAACCTTCAGGAGTCGGGTAAAAGTTGTTTACCTTATATGTATAAGGTATTCAATGAGTAGGGAGAGAAGGCTTTGCAGAGCAGGATATATGGCCATAAAGGACATAGGCAAGGTAGGATTTAGGTCAGACTTGCCGTCAGACTTATTGTGAACATTAGGGCTAGAAACAAAAGTTACACATAAACTGGTATAGGTGATTGGAAACCAGTTCAAATCTGTAATACAACAGTTCAGTGCACGTAAACTGTTTTTACAATGGCCAAAACTAGTTTAAGATAAACCTGGATGGATGTAGTATCAGACTTAATTGATTTAAGTTAAATTGATTTATTGAACTTCTGTCCCAGATAATTTGAGTCAGAAGGGTGACACTCGGTCCCCCAGCATCCCAAGATACTTTGCACCTCCCCTGCAAACCCCCACCTCACCTTCCAAGGTGGATGGGCTAGCTTTGGCCCATGCTGTTTGCTCCAGTGGAGCAAGGAGGCTTGCTCTAGTGCCTCCTGGCTTCTGGCCTGGGCTACTGCAAGCATGTGCCTGCATTTCCAGAATCAAAAGTGAACGTCTCTTCACTTGCTTATGAATTCATTCTACACAGTTTAGACTAACCTGCAAAGATTGAGCTTTGAATTGATTCAGCCTTGGGGTATTTGACTGTCTGTACTTAGCCTATGGGCTCTCAACACTTACATGGACTAGGTCAGAATACCAGCCCTCTCCTTTCCTACCTCTCTCTGTCTTTTTTATGCTACCAATTTGCTTTTTCTCGCCTAGAATATTAATACCTTGTATTTATTGTAGTAATGTCCTGAAACATTGGTTGAACTTTTCCAGTTCCCTTTCAAGGTACAGGATCAAGCCTTATGAGGATACCTCCATTGATCTGTTTGGGTTAGGGATGCTTGCATGAAGAAGACTAAACGGGATCAGGATCAGTCAGGAAGTCATGATCACCTCCCTAATGGACGGTGGGATGATCTCTTCAAAGCCCCCTAAGCAAATTGGTGCCCCAGCTCTTCTTGAAAATTTGTAGTGCCTGGGCCTACCTTGCAAGAAATCCCTTGCAGCTCCCACACTTGTGGTCTAAATCAGACCCCTACCTATTTTTTTTTTTCATTTTAATTCAGAGAAATATTACTTTAATTGAACTGGTAACATCTACAAAACATTGCCAATGACTGCTTTTTCACCATGCAGACAATTTCACTGATCAGGCACCTTCAAGCATATGAAAGTACAAGAATGAAATCATTTTGTAATTTGTAATGATAAGCAAGAAAAGAACAAATTATTAATGTTCCAAAGTTCATAACAAATATGTACATTTTTCCCTAAACCCATTCTTTGCAAAAATGTGTTGTCATTTTAGTCTATTTAGCTAGATGCTAAATACTGTGAAGCCTTTCCTCTACTGATGAACTGTAAGGACAAATTAGCACCGCTTCCACAGCCAACAGCTACAACAGTAGCATGTTCTCCGATAATGCAGATTTTCTGGTGGATTTTTAATGTGAGAAAATTGACCTAACACTTAGGTAAAATTTATTTTACAACA
This sequence comes from Alligator sinensis, assembly GCF_000455745.1. Lineage (NCBI taxonomy): Eukaryota > Metazoa > Chordata > Crocodylia > Alligatoridae > Alligator > Alligator sinensis. Next base: position 340,180 of record NW_005842551.1, read on the forward strand.
GATTCTTTTAACAATTATTTGTTAGGAGTGATGAATTCTGAGGTAGAGATTTTATGGAAAGGGATGGGCAGCCAGTATGATTTTTGGCACAATGACAGACAGTTAAGTCTCAAATTTTGGAAGCAAGTTACTAAATGAAGTCAGAAAGAAGAGAAGGTCAGAGGATGGTTGCATATAGGGTGAGAAGTGAGCAGGTTAAATATCTTCAGCGCGTGAGAATATTCAGAAAGTACATATTTTACTTGTATAGCATGATGTAAGATATTCTGTACAAGAGTTCAACAGCACAGTGCGCTAGAAAAGGGAGGCATGAATTAATAACAGAAACTGAACTGGTCAGTACTGGATATGTGAATGCCATATGAATTAGTCTCTCCCTTTATCCCTTTTTCCCCTCAATGTAAAGTCACTGTAGTGTTCCACTGCTGTGTGCCAGTCTTCCATCACCACTGCCTGACATGTTCATCAGGTAACATGTTGGAGTCACAACTTTGTATCATGATGTCTTGTGACCTGAAGTGTGTGTAGGAGCTCTTATGAGACAGCTTCATATTACCATTAAACTCTTTCTGCCTTTAGGTTTTACAAGGAACCTGTGCACTTGAAAAGAGAACACCTTCCTGTATAGCCCCAAGCCTGCCCACAGCTTCAGTGCAGTTGTGCAGCTTCTTGTGGAAGGTCCGAGCACATGTGCATCTTTGAGTGTCCTTTATTTAAGAGTGACCCTTGTGAGATGCTGTGAAACACTTTTGCAGGTTTCTCAGGCAAAAGCCTAGTTTCTGAAACTGCATATGGTCCATGCAAATAAGATAATTGCTAATCCCACATGTGCACAATTACATGTATATTTGCACACACACCCATTCACTTATGTTTTGCTTACATTTGGAATGTGACATTATTTTCTAGGGTGCACTTTCTACTAACAAATCAATATGTACTTTGCGATTCTTTACCATGTTTCAATTAGCGCATGCTGTATTGTACATACTGCAGCATTTTTACTTATTTTCTTGTTTCTTTCCAACATTGATAATGTGAAATGAAGCTTTATGCATCAGTTGAATTGCTGATAATTCATCCATACTCATAGTAAGTTCATTAACCCAAAGAAACCTTCATGCCAAGAGCAAATAGAATATGGGTCTAGCAAAAGAACCAAGCCTGGTGCATTAAACAAACAAGCCTTGATCTCTCTGTGAGGGTGATGATGGTATTAAAATTAAACAAGCTTACCTCAGTGCAGGGAACTTGTCTTTGTTGTATCCTAGGAAGTTGCCGCCTGCTCATTCACTCCAAAGGGACATATCCACTCAAGCAAAGTAAATTGTCTTTAAATAAGGAAATGGATTCCTCTTCAGAGCTCTCAATTCATTTGTAGCAAGCTAAAAAACTAGGAATTCTGAACAGTTTTTCCTCTCTTTTCTATACGCTGAGAAACATCAGCAAATTCGACCTGGAGACCTGAGACAGTGCTGCAAGGGAGAGACAGTCAGGGGACCCCTGGCACTGAGTTGAACCAAACTCTAAATATAACCCAACCCACTTTCAGTTCAGTCCTCTTCATACTCTGAAGGCAGATGACCTTGTCAGAAAACTGACCTCGCAGACTGTCACTCTCTAGAGAGAGGATTTGAGGAATTGGGGCTGCAATGTAATTGGCGCAAAAAAGCAAGCAGCCATCTGCTTGCAGCAAACAAATATAGGTAAGTGCAGTATTTTTATGGAAAGTGCAGTCTAGAAAAAGAGAGAATGCTCTGTATTTGACCAGTCATTTCAAACATATACTCTGCATGTATGCTTGGGGCAGGGGTGCACAGATGGATTATTGCTTTGAATCAATTTGTCCCTTCTAACCTCTTGAAGTGGGATAAAACATCTGAGTAGAATGGGCATGACCTTTCCCCCTGTTGAAAGCAGTGACCTCAGGCAGTATGCTTAGTGCTTAGGCAGTATTCTTAGTAAAGAATTTATAATAATTTAACATATAATACAGGTTTCCCTCGCTTTGTCATCTCTGTATGTGCAAATTCATTCTTATGCGATGACCCCTTTATATCAAAAATTCATTACATGCGAGGTAAATTCACTCTTATGCGATCGGTGTGATGGAAGCCTGAAGTCAGCTGCTTTGTACAGTGCATTGTGGGAGTAATAGGTGACACAGAAGGTGGACACGGGGGGGGCATCAGCTCCAGCCCCACTGCCGATGCCTGTGGGAGCTCGCCAGCTCTGCTCCTGCTGCTGACACCAGTGGCAGTGCCTGTGGGTGCCCCCCAGACTCGGGAGGCACCAGTTGCCCATGGTGGGAGTAACACGTACCAAAATATAGTCTCCTGTGTGGATGTGTGCTCCTTGCTCGTTGTCTGCAACACGTGTTTCTATAGTTGCTATCCCAGTTCTGGCTTCTAAGTGTTCCACTAGCTTATCTCCTACCCCTCTCCCTGGTCCATCAATGAAGTGCAAGAGAACTTCACTAATACTGGAGACAAAGCTGGAGATTTTGAACCGTGCAGAAGCTGGTGAGGGGCCATAAATGTGGTAGAAATGGGTCTGGGGGTCAGTATAGTCGAGGTCTTGGAACATATCCATATTTGTTACTTTGTAAAGTGGGTTCCCTTTATGTGAATTCGAGTTATGCGCTGTTTTCCAGGAACACATGTACAGCATAAAGTGAGGACAACTTGTATATTAACATTTATAAATATATTTCCTTTCCT
>NW_005842551.1:342930-384530 GCF_000455745.1 Alligator sinensis
TCTTTCCCTTGTTGCTGGCTTTCCTCTGATTGTGGGGCAAATTTAGAACCATGAATTGTGTGAGCAGAGCTTTACAAATTTAGAAATCTTGGGTAGGGAATGTAAGTATCAGTATCTGAGGCCAGTTAACAAGGAAATAATCAGTATATGCAAAAGAGCTGTTAGGAGGGAAATAGGAGGTGTAGAAATAGGACTTTTGCAGCCTTTGGAGGAAGCCAATGCTTTAAAAAAGATATAGAAGTTTATAATCCAGTGAATTTGCCATTGACCTAAAATGGTAGCAAGTCTGTTTTCAAGCTGAAGCAGAGTTAATTTGGTGCACATATAACTTAATACTGTATAACCCCATGATGTCACAAATAATTTATATAAAAACACATCTTTATAGACATATCGTCTGTTAAAGGGTGGAGCAAATAAGGTTATTTGCAGTATCATTCTCTATCTCAGGATGATTGTTGTTGCCACATACAAGTTGGCTTCCACATAATGAATATTATACATGTACACACATTATTCTTTCTGTTAAAACAACCTTAGGAAGGGTTGTAGACATCAATAATGGTATAGCTATGAATACCTGAAAAATAAAAAGGGCTGGATAACAACACAGGTAAGTTTTTAAAAAAAGAAAATTAAACAAGAAAAAAGGCAATACTGTATCCACGAGTGATGCAAGTGTCAAAGATACCACAAGCACCCAAAACCATTGTAAACTAAAGGGAGTATTTTGACAAACTTATGCTGGCTCCTGAAGACTGAGGTGCTAGGAGGCTGAGTGACTTCAAAAAAAAAAAAAAAAAAAAAGTGGAAGAATGAATTGAATTGTGCTACAAGACAGCTGCTGATTTTTGTCTGAGGCCTGAAGGTTGTCTCCCAGGGGCACACCCAGACCAGTGCTTACATGCCTCTCTCAGCATCCCAAACTAGTTCAGTTTTGTTCAGTAAGAACAAAAAAAAGGTCCCCACAATGTGTATTTGCAGTACAGGCTCAAAATTTGATACCTGGATATTCTTAGCGTGCTAGGGCAAGCTAAAGTTCAGCAAGAATCCAGCATGACTGGGACCCGGGCACTATCAGGGGTAAGTTGGGACTTGGGGGGGGTGGAGACTATGGTTGGGGGGCGTTGTGTGTGGGTGAGGGGGCTGGTTGGGGGCATGGGTCCCCTGCAAGGCCCACAGCTGCCCCCTCGCAGCAGCAGCAGCAGCTCAAGGCCCACTGCTGTTAGGGCCCCCCTGTAGTGTGTTGCAGCCCCGATCGCCTCAGAGCTTGTGCCAACTGAGCCGCTTGTCATGGGTGCAGCCCAGCTTGGCACTGTACAAGGCTGTGCACCTTTCTGTGGGCCCAGGCCATTCAGGTTGTCACCCGGGTGCTGGCACTGCTCACAGAGACTGTGAATCATGCTGGGCCAGGTCCTGCCTCCATGGAACCAGCCCAGCCCAAAGGCACATGGGGTCTGTGGAGGCAGGATCCGGCCCAGCATGACACGCAGTCCCTGCGAGTGGTGTCGGCCCTTGGGTGACAGCCCAAGTGACCTGGGGCTGCAGAAAGGTGCATAGCCCCATGCAGCACCATGCCAAGCTGTGCTGCACACATGGTGAGTGGCACAGTCGGTGCCAGCTCTGAGGCAATTAGGGCTGTGCCGTGCTACAGGGGGGCTCTGACAGCAGCGAGCCCTGAGTGCCCCACTGCCGCTGCTGCTGCAGGGTGAGCTGAAGGCTCTGTTGGGGAGGGCTGGGTTCTATGGCCCTGCGGGGGGAACTCTGGGCCTTGCAGAGGGGGGTTGGGGCCCTGTGGGGGGGGCTGCACCCCTCCTGAGCAGCCCCCTCACACACAGTCCCTCACACCCACAGGCCCCCCACACACATTCTACCCCTCCACATTCACCCACACCCATCTGCATCCCTCCACGCCCCTTCCCACCCCACTCCTGCAAACCCCACAACTGTGGTGCCCAGTTGCCAGACAGGATGAAACCTGCTGGCAGGAGCTGTGGCTGTAGGGGCAGCTGTCCTCCCGTTCTAGTTAGTGAAGGGGTCAGGGGGAGCTCTAATTGTTCTATGATAAGAAAACCAAAAGCAAACATCAAAACATATAGATATTTAGAATTTATTTTATTATGATGATAGAGACACTGGTAGGCTTCCCAATTGCTTTAAAATTGTAAATATATCAATAAAACATTGCCCCACTGATCACTTTCTGTGTGTGTGTGTGTAGTGGTCTTTTGTTTTAATGGTGGAAAAACATGGATTTGGGGGTGAATTTGGGATTTTTTTATCGGAGATTTTGCAGTTGTTAAATAGGGAACCCCAGGATTCCTGCTAATGAGGCAAGTGTCAGGACCCAGGCAGAGGATCCTGCTCAGGGCTGGTACCCAGGACCCACATGGAGGTGGCTGACCTCCTGGCCACTTGGGGCCAGGAGGACATGCTTTGACAGTTCAAAGCAGGCCACCACACTGAGAACATCTTCCAGGCGATAACTACCCAGATAGCAGGGCAATGGCACACATGGCAGTAGTGCCGCACAAAGGCCAGCTGTGCAGCCACAGCCTGCTGGCAGCTGGCCCAGAGGTTCAGATGCCTCTGCTGAAGCTGTGCAGTCCCCATCTGGGTCTGTCAGGCCTACAGCCTTGCAGCCACATTGTCACAGGTGGCAGCAGGTCATATCCAGGCAGCAGCCCCCACTGCCAGACTGCTGTAGTGAGTAGAGGGTAGGGAACTCTCGTTAGGGCTGCTTCAGCAGTCCAGATGGCACAAGGGGTTATTGTCCTCTGATACCAATTGGCCAGGTCCCAGAAGCTCCTGTCTATTTGTATCATCCAAGTACCGTGGGCCCTAAGGGCCACCCGGCTAACTAGTAGCCCTACTCTATGGGGCTAATGGATGGGATGCAACAAAACTCTTGGGACAACAAAGGCAAAAAAACAGGACAGGAGTGACTTGAGGTTCAAGGGTCAAAACTTGAAAATGAGTGCTCCTGAGGGGGACACCTAGCAGAGCCCTCTGGACCATGCCCACTGGTCCTCAGAGATGGGCCTCAGAGCTGGTGGACACCACCCAGTGGTGCTCTGCCCGGAAACATGTGTGGACCAGTGAGAGGAATGCGGCCTCACAGTCCCCAGGCACCTTCCCTGCCAGAACCTCCTTCCTGGTCATGGACAGAACTCACTTAGCCAGGGCCAGGAGGAGGTTGACCAGGAGGTCCTGAGACTTGGTGGTGCCATGGATGGGGGGTCCAAAATAAAAAGGTGGGAGGTAAAGTTCATCCCAAACCTCAGGAGGAGGTTCCAAAGGTGGAGGTGGAGTGGCTGCAGCCTGGCGCACTTGAGTGTCATGCATGCCAGGGTCTCCCTCTGCCTCCAGAAGGGGCAGGAGACTGGGGTGTCAGTAAAGCTCACCACATACATGCCCATGGCAACAGCTCCATGGAGGAGCCTCCAGCTGAGGTCCCCAGTGGCTCGTGGGATAAGAGTGGAGTACAGGCTCAGTCACTGGGGTGCCCCACCTATGCCCTTGCCATACAGGTCCCACCACTTGGTGCCTGGGCAGGATGCAAGGGCGGCATGGTCGATCATGTGGTGCATGAACGTGTAGAGGCAGTGGCAATGGATGGTGGAGAAGCAGACTGGTTTGGTGTCCTTCAGCCAGCTCAGGTGGTGGAGTGGGGAGCACTGTGAGGCCGGGCAAGGCACCGGCCCCATGACAAACTCTGGCAGGCTGGAGGATATGGTGGGGGGCAGGGACCGCCATCACACAGGACCTGGTTGAAAAAGGCAAAGGAATCAGGAGATAAGGCAGATTTGATCCCCTGGACTAGGTGCCCCAGAAGCTTCTAAGAGCAAGTAGCCCTGAGCTGCTTTCTAGGGCAGCTTATTATACTGCCGGGGCTGGCACAGGTGCTGCCCCCAAGCTAGCTCCCCCTGGCTGCAGATCTGGGAGGAACTGGGTAGGGTTATTTTGCCCCAAGTGGCACAACTTGCTCCACACCAAAGTGCAAGTCTGGGCATGTGTGCTGAGGCAAAAAGTCCCTGCTCAAATTTGTGGCACTCCTATTTGAGCTGCTGCAAATGCACGTGCCTGCAAGTGTGGACACGCCCCAGATGTCTGTGCAATGTCATGGTAGCATGTTTTCTCATTCTGATGCCAAATGTTAGGACAACCATAGGAGGAAAAAACACTGTCATTTCACTTATGGAATGAATTAACATAGTTTTTGATTGCTGGGACTACATTCCTGTGGCATTCTGAACATGTTTTTATTAAAAAGGCCTTTGTTCGTTGCGTGCCTTTTTCAGTTCCTTTACCTATTGTGATACAGGCTGATCGGTAGGGAATAATATGAGTCTCTGAGATCAGATCATCCATATCTGTAGAAAGGTATCCCTCCAGATCAGGCCTAAAGGATGGTGGTAGGGCTTGCTAGAGAAGTTTACATCATCATTCAGTCTCCAGAGCTGAAGATTTGTAACTTTTAATCAGTAGTGAAATCAATTTTCCCTCTTCCCTATCTTTCCTAATACCAAATTTTCTCACATACTACACACTCCCAAGTAAGAGATTCACCTTGTTTCTGGGAAGATGTTTGCAGAGTTATGGTTGCATAGAACAAGGACAGAGCCTAACATTCAGCTCACTTCACCCTCCCTTTCCTGTTTAATCAAAAGCTGAAACCCTAGCTGCTACTGAAGACTGAGTTCTGTGAATGGATCTACATTTTTGAAAAGAGCTAAAAATTCTGAAGAACTATGATATAGGAGAAGAGAGACCAAGAATAGATAACAGACAGAAAAATTGCCAGACGGAAGGTTACCTTGATTAATAGAACATCAAGACCAAGAGAGAGAAATTTTAACGCTGGTGAAGTAAACAACAACAGGCAATTTAGTGAGTTGACTCCCTCAGCTGCCTGAGTAGAAATGTCACTGATGCTGTAAGCAGGAATCAAAATGTGATGCTTCTATTCCAGGCAGAAAATCAGCTTCCTTGCTTAAGACATGCACACTGATTTTGGGGGACTGATTTTTAGGGAAAGGGTATATGCAGTATGAGAGTAGATATCATACATTATAAAATATAAGGGAGTGGGGGAGAGGCTTGTGGTTTCAAGTTGTTGGTCTGTATTTCTTCATTCACAGATGAGAAGGGAAAGGAAAGGTCCCTTAAGTGAGTGTGTTCATTGTATAGCTTAGTGATGGCGTCCCTTTCTGCAGATGTATTCTGGACGTATTCAGATGTATTCTTGTATAAGGCAGCTGTGATTCATAATAAGTTTTGGAGGTTCCAAGGCCTCATAATGTGAGGCAAGCGCATGAAAAACAGAGCTAAACATTTAGGGTACTTGCACATATGACGAAAATTGGCCATTTTTGCAGTTTTATTGCGTCATGTACATGTGTGGGGTTTTTTTACAATTTAAATGAGTTTGCTACATTGCAAACTATATCACATCCGATTACAATTTAATTTGCAAGAAAGCTATTTGTAGCATTGCAGCCTTTGATAGTTTTCCCCCTGAGAGGTGGGCTACAGGCAGAAGCGGCAAGGGTCCTGATCCTTTTTTTTTTTCTTTTTCTGTAGAGCCTGCCCATGTCTCCCATGGCCAGGAGGTGAGCTGCTAGTGGGCTGAGTGGCCCCTCAGCTGTGGAGGGCCCCAGTCCTTCCTTCTGCGGCAGCAACACCCCCTCGGGCCACTTGGATGGGCTGCTAGTGGGCAGGTGCTGTCCCAGCTCAGGCTTAGGGAACAGTTGGATAGGGCTGGGTGCTGTCTTCCAGCTGGGGCAGCACCCATCTACTAGCTGCCTACCTGTGTGGCCCTGGGGGCTGCTGCCACCATGGAGGGAAGGTCCAGGGCCCCGCGCAGCACAGGGCTCACTGGCAGCTCGCCCCTGGCCATGGGAGAGGCAGGCAGGCAGGGGAGCCTGCCTGTACAAGCTGCCACCAAGCCCCTGAGCTGCAGGGAGGCCCAGTCCGGCGCCCCCCGGGGTGCTAGCTGCATGGGTGCTGATGCCCCAGCTCGCAGGTAGCACCTGCCAGATCCAACTCTTCCCTGAGCCCACGTGGGGAAAGCAGCAAGGGGACTGATCCTTTTTTTTTTTTTCCCTGTGGAGCCTGCCCGGCTCTCCTGCAGCCGAGGGGGGTGAGCTGCCAGTGGGCCCTGAGCTGCGGGGGGCCCCAGACCTTCTTTCCATGATGGTGGCGCACCCCAGGTGGCACCCACCCACTAGGAGCCCATCCTGGCAGCCCTGGGGGGTGCTGCTGCTGTGGACGGAAGGAAGGGCTGGGGCCCCCCACGGCTCAGGAGCTGCTCGATCTAATGGCAGTTCGCACCTTGGCCACAGGAGATACGGACAGGCTTAAAATGGGATGCATCACTATTTAGTTAATCAGCAATGACCCTAATATCTTTTAAGTCTGTTTCCTCATATGTTTTCTTATCATGCCTGCAAGTGGAAATCCTCTGTAGGAGACGGAACCTTCCTAGGCATCTGTGCCCAACCGTTCCCAAGCTCAGGACCTTTACCTATGGGCATTTCCAAGGCCTGTCTCTTTGGAGCTATTTTCCCCATAACAGTTGAACTTTCTAGCTTTGTTATGTCTCCTGGAATGAACTGAGTGTATTTCCTATAGGTGCCAGGCTCCTTCTGCTCCCAGCAGCCTCTGGTTACATTAATACTTTAGCTGGAACTACCTGTTTGGTGAGCCCTCCCTATATAACAGTTCACTCTGCTGTTGATACTTATCAATTGATTTATTTTTTGAGTACAACCAAAATCCTGGACACGTGGCTTATGGCACTTTACATAAGATCAGAAATGTTAATGTCAGTATCCTGGCTGATTTTCAAGTTGGGTGACTTTATTTTAAATCTATTAATTCCTTCATTTTTTTTCAGCTGGATGCGGTAACCCCCTTGCTGCTCTAAATTATTGCATAGTGGTGCAAGGTTAAATCCAACATTGGCAATATTCTGAGAGGTTTGTGAGGTGATTATTGTATATACAAGAAACATTTTGGCATCCATCAAGCTGAAAAACCCTGCATATGTATGAAATACTTTAATAGGCATCTAGAACACTTGTCAACAGCTGCAATCCTCATTTTCCATGTTAGCTTTTTTTTTTTTAAGCTTAACTTTATGGAAACATTTTAAAACTTCACCAGGATGCCAAAAGAGACTGGGTAAAAAAGCCCAAAAAATTAATTTTGGAAAAATTGATAAGCAGTTGTACCTAGGAATATACAAGGAGATGAAGGTACTGCCTGAGCTTTCATTTAAAGTTACTGATTCAACCTTGCCGTGGCATGTGAAAAATGTCTATTTACATATTGTTTTGAATTATAAACGTATCTTCAGGTGCTGATTATTCTAGTGACATGTTTGTCATGGGGGAGTTCTGCTGAATGGGAAATAATAGAATGGGCCATCAAAACCATAGCCCAGTACCCATTGTCTACCATGTCCTACCTAAGATTTTAAAACAGATTAACTTCCTAAAAGCCTGTTTTTCCCTCTATGAAGAAGGAGGTCCAACTCACCCTCCTTATTTCAAAAGGTAGAGTTATATTATGTGAGTACAGTGACCATACATCCCAGTTTGGTTAGAACAGTCCTGGATTTCATAGGCCCTCCTGATGTCTTGGCTGGTTGGCTAAAATTGATGCAAAAGTCCAGGACTGGTGGCACCACCCTACCTGCATGTGCTTGGCCCGGGTCCTCCTGAGCAGTGGCTAGAGGCTGTGGGGATGCTAGACTAAACACTGCACCTCCTGCCTGGAGGGAGATTGACCGGGGATAGACCGGGGCAGGGCGGGCCAGGGGATGGAGGCTAGCAGAGCCCAGGGGCCTCTCCCAGCTGGTTGCAGCCCCTGTCCACAGGGATGGAGCCTGGCCACAGGCCTCGTGCTGTCCCACCCTGCCCTGCCCTCAGGGCTCCTGGGAGCTGCAGGGTTGTGGGTGTGTGTGTGCATGCATACACATGGTGCCCCCCATCCTGGATTTATTTACCCTGTCCCAGATTTCCTTCAAAATAATATGGTCACCCTATATGAGGCTATTTGATTACAGGACAAGAAAATCATTCTGGTCAGAAAAAGGTTAATGTTTATCAATATGCACTTGTTTCTTTGTCTTGTTTTTTGGGGGGTTTTTGTATATTTTCCCCTTTCTGCAAAGAGATCTCATGAGGCAATATTTTTTTTTTTTCCACAAAAAAGTTAAGTACAGGTTTCCCTTGCTTTATGCTGTACACGCATTCCTGGAAAATGGTGCATAACTCAAATTTGCATATGGGAACCCACTTTACAATGTAATAAATAGGGATACGTTCCAAGACCTCAACTGTATTGACTCCCAGATCCATTTCTACCACTTTTACAAGACAGTTTTGGTACTTGCCAACAACAGACAGTACACACAAGCACAGGTCATTATCACAATGGGGATGGCAACTACAGAAACATGTCACAGACAACGAGCAAGAAGCACAGATCCACACAGGAGACTATTTTGATGCGTGTCACTCCCACAGTGCACCACACAAAGCAGCTGACTGCGGACTTCCACCATGCATAAGAATGAATTTACCTCGCATATAATGAATTTTTGGTATAAAAAGGGTCATTGCATAAGAATGAATTCTCACGTACAGAACCTGCATAAAGCGAGGGAAACCTGTACTTAACAGGCTGAAGTGAAATTAGGCTGCACTAAAAACTGAGCCAAACAGAGAGCACTATAACATATGTGAATGTAACTTCAAAGATATGTAAGTACTACTTAAGTGGTGCTTGTGTAACCCTTCACATTTCAGGGTACCCAATAAGTTTTTACGGTGGCCTGAGCCCCCACTCAGAAATCTGGGATTGTTGAATTTGGCTGTGGTGGTACGCATAAACAAAAACCCCTTCTTGCAAGCAGTGTAAAACATGGAGGACAGATTTATTACAGAAAACAAAGGCAAGAAAACAAAGAGAAATACCAAATGCAATTTAAAACACTACCAACTACGAAGTACAGTCTCTCGTTTGCACCCCTTTTGGGGATGCTCCACCCATTCCCAGGCAGTCTGAGACATGGGGGCTCACCCAAGGGTTAGTTCTGGGGGGCCTGCACCCCTATACCTGCTCCATAGCAGGAGAGTCCTATAAAGCTGCTCCTTGGGTTTTGCTGCATCTTAAACTGCTAGTGAGCATGGGTCCTTCTGCGGTGCAAGGGGCCCCTTGTTGCTCCCTGGGAAGTTGTAGAGCATCAATCTCCACTTCCATGCGTCTTTGGGGGGTGGCCACACCCCAAAATTCCTAGTCCCAAATCCTCCAGCTCCAGCTGGGGCAAAAACTTCAAACAACTCAAGAACAAGGGAACTAGGCCTACCCTGGTTCCTGGGCCTAAGCTGCAGATAGGCTCAGCTACTCAGTTAGGCTAAGACACAAGAACTGCTACACCCACAACAGGGACCAGGCTCCAAGTCATGATCCACACTTTACCAGGCTCTCATCCTGGTGGTTTGCTTCAGGGATTAATACCCCCCACAACAGTATCCTACCCAAAATGCAGAAAAGCGAAAAGGGGACAAAGAAAGGGAGAGGGGAAGGGTCCCAGACTCAGAGACTCTCTCACTCCCCTGTACTGGAAAGTTCCCCTTTACGTTGGTGTCTCCAACTGGGGCCCTCCCTGGGGTTCTTCCCAGCCCCCTCGGCTCCCTCTTCCTATGTACCTGGGGTGACATCACCCCAAGTATCCAATCAGTAGTGGCCAAGCTTCTAGTTTTTCTCTTAATCAGTTCATTTGAAAAAAGAATGCTGCCCAGTTAGCCAAATAGGCTAAGGGTGTGCTTTCCCCCTGTTTGTGACAAGAAGCCAGGTTTTCTTGTTTACAGTAAATGGACAGGAGCATACAGAAGGTTGAAACAAAGGAGCTTTCCTGCCTACGTGCTGGCATGCTGCACATGTCTTTTCAGATTAAGAAACAGACAAGACACAGCACAGCAAACACGTATTAAATGTTGTCATATTCAAACTAAAGTGATATTTTACAGTAACATGAACACTTTGCAGTAGAAAATGCTTTTACATTTTGTGTGTGTTACACTCAGGTAAAAGGTTCTGCCTGCTTATTGCTCATAGACAGATTCCTTTTTTTTTTGTAACCTAAGATTGGTCTGGAAGCACCATCTCTGATTAGAGGTGAAAGAAGAATGTGGAAGGTAATTCTAAGAAATGCTCCATTAGAGATTCTTTGCATGATGAGCCACATAACATATATTACGGGCTGCATGTTATACATGTCTTACCACATCAGAGCAAATCTAAAATTAACATGAAATGTCCCCATCAAAAGCTGTGCTTTCCAACTTGAGCGGTAGGGTTTTCAGTTTAAGTTGCCATTCAGCATAGGAAGATGGAAAATAAGCTGAATGCCATTCCAGCAGGCTTGTCTGGCAAATCAGCTTTATTGAATATGTCTTATGAGCTGGCCAGGAAGAAGTCTATGTTTTGTAAGCAACTTTTCTTTATAGAAAAAAGTTGTGCCTTCACTGCAAACCAATAATAGAATCAGTACTTCTATAATAGCCTCTTCCTTAGCCACAAGCTGGGTAAGATGGATTGGAAAAGCACTGAAACCAACCCTGGTCATTCTGTAACAGGACAAAGTTTCTGCCTCTTAAGTTATTCCTTTATAAGTTAAGGGCTTTTTGCTCTCAAAATTAATGTGACACATCTATTAACCAACAAAACTATACATTTGTGCAACTTCATTCCTATTAGTAAACGGTTAGATGTCATCTGATTCCTTTTTTGTTGATTTTTTTTAAGAAACTCAGAGCCCGTATTTCTGAATATTTGAATGACTTCTTGTGGTGGCCTTGTCTTTAGCCCCTGACTTGAGTCTAAAAAGTCCAGACATTCCCCACTTTAAAACTAAATAGGAAATTCTTTCTTAGCATAATACATTGGAAAGGAAGTCTCTTTATTAATTTTTAAAGAAGAGAGGCACTTTGAGTAATTATGTCATCCTATATCAAAGACATTAAATAAGCTTTAACTATTCTTTGCAATATTATTATTTTATTTCCTGACATTATACGTCCTTACTCACTGATTTCTTGTTTTTTATCTTATTTTATTGTCTTAATATAAAGTTGTCCACTAGTCCTCATCCAAGAGAGGGACAGTTGGGTGATCTTGATTTCTCAGGAGTGCCTTTGTGGGAGGGAGTACTATCTGGGGAGGGGGAAGGGGAGAAAATCACCAGTGTGGTAGGGAAATGTTTTGCCAGTTCAGCCTTGTTTTCTGTCTGGCTTGTTCAGAAATGCTTTAGAAGTGAGGAGAGCAACCATTTTTCTTCAACTTAGTTTTTCTCGTGTGCTTATGTGTTGACCAGACAAATCTGGTTACCAACTATCTTACCATCTACTTACAGCATCACAGCAGTTACTAGACTGCACATTGTAGGAATTCAGAATTCTGCATCTCTAGTAGAGAAGAAACTGCAACCCTCCTCCGGAGCCATTAAAACTGGAGGAGAACCATTGTTGGTTTGGATTTGTGGACTGACTGGGTATGTCTACACAAGTTGCTATGTCCCCATAGCAATGAGCTACAGTGATGTAGCTCATTGCTACAGCAACATAGCGTCAGTGGACATGAATCGTTGCTACTATGCAGTAGGGTTGGGAACAACCCATGTAGTGCCAGGAGTGTGGAGTACCAGTGATTACTGTGTACTCATTTAGTACTGCACAGTAACAACTGTAACAACAACAACAGTAACAACTGTGCAGTCAGGCACATACGTAGATGTGCCCACTGTTGGGAAATTCTGGTTACATCCAGTAGGTAGTTTAAACTGTTTCTTCTCCTCAATGTAATTGCCACTTCTCCCTCTGCTAATCTATTTTTCTGTCTCTTTCTTGATCTGCCTCTTTCTTAGGCCTCGTACAGACATTCAGTTTCTCCTGGGAGCAAAACCATTAATACAGATAGTCAGGCTTTTTCTCTCAGAGTAAAAATGATTGCTTCAGGAGAAGAATAACCTGGGAACAACCTGGGTTAAATTACTCCCAGGAGAGTGTTTCTCCTGGGAGAGCAAATATCAGTCCTTGCTGTGGTTTCTCTCTGAAAAGAACATAGTCCTCCAGCATCCCCTGCCCTCCTCCTTCCCAAGAGACAGTGTGTCATTTAGTGGACTCTGCTGCTCCAGCAGAGGGCAGAACATGTCCTCTTCACAGTCCCCACATTGTGCTGCAGGCTGACCATGGGCTGCTATCTGTCAACAGAGCGTGCAGAGCACACTGAGATGTGTGCACAGGTGCCTCTCCACCCAAAGAGCCAGCACTGCAAGCTCTCCACACTTCAGGGCCTCAAGATTCAAATGTCTGTACACACTGCCCTGGATAAGTTTTCCTACTAGGAGAACACATCTGAGAGAATTCTCCCAGATTATTTGAATGTGTGTACACAGCAGTCCTTTCTTTTATCTGCTTCTTTTGTAGGTAGCTGAGCTGGGATACTTTAAAGTGGTTAGTCATACTTATTAGGCTGCACTGGGGATGCTAATCAACTCCCAGTTCTTCCTGCTTCATCTAGGAAGACTTGATATGTTCCCTAGACATCAGTTAGCATCATGGATAGGCTGCAAGGGAAAATGGTGGTTTTCTTCTTACCCATTACTATGAGGAATGACAGTAGGATGATAACATTCCTCAGAAGAAAAATGCTGTTTCCTCCTCCATATCAAGATCAGTCATGGTGGTCAAGGTCACTGAACCAGGATGAGCTGGGAACAGTTCTGCAGCAGTTAAATTTCGAGGAGAACCCCCTGTGGTTGTCCTACAGTCCATCCTTGTGGTAACTTAAGGAGAACATCAGAAGAAAGGAGTTCAAAGAATCGCATTAGCATTAAGATGAACGAATTCTGTTCACTGAAGAATTAGGTTTGTTTGTAAAAGACCAAAGTAAGAAAACAATGCAAAAATTGTTTGCCTGACTTTTTCTACCTCTAGGGATCTGAGATTTTGAGTGAGAAAATAAGGGAATGTATTTTGTCTCTCTTCTGATCACCCCAGCTGTTATTTTTACCCAGTAGGAAACATTCCTTTTTGTGCTGGATTTAAAGGTAAAAGCACTGCAAAATAAAATTCCTCTTAAGTTAATTGGGTATATTTTAGGTCAATATAGTTGGAAAAAAGAAAAAACAGACAGAAAGAAAGAGCAATAAAACCTTTCTATTCATCAATGACCTCATACTCAGAGTGGACCTATGGAGTAAAAAATAATACTTTTGATTTCCAGCAGTATTTTTAAACCTATAAAGACAACATAGAGAAAAGAAAATATTTTCATAGCACCCAGCATGTTCAAGGTACTTTACAGAACATGGGTCCTGTCCCAAAAATTTTATAAGCTATTTATAGATATGATGTAATTTTAGAGCAAATGAACAGAGGGGGTGAAAGAGAAGAAAGGGAGGAAGAGGTTTATAATAACAGATTATGTGGTAAATTTGTTTTGTCATGGACACATCTGGATAGTGCTCCTGCTTTATTCTCTGTTAATTTGTTTTTCTTTTCTTCTCCCTCATTTCTGTCAGATTTTCTAATTCTCTAACTTGGACTACTCAGTGTGTTATGTTCCACAGTGTAAATGAATCTTAGAATCAGAAAATAGGGAGGAACAGGACCTTGTCAAGGTACCCTTGTCAATCCACCTACCCTAGGACAAGACTCCCTGTACCTAAAACACGCCTAACAGATATTTGTCTGCTTTGGTCTTAACATTTTCATTGATTGAGATTCCAGCACTTCCCCCACAATCTGCTCCAGTGATTGACTATTTAGTTAGAAGAAATTTCTAATGTTTAGCCTAAATCTCCTGTAGTGAAGTTTACCATGTAGAACAATGTATAACTTTCCTTTTTTATTTATTTGAAGACTGTGGTGTTTCCCATCTTCTTTTCTCTAACAAACAGACGAAACAAAACAAGTCTTTCAGTCCTTTCCATACATCAAGTTTTCTAAACCTCTGATCACTTTTGTTTCTCTCTTCTATTCTCTTTCAAACTGATCCACATATTTTTTAAAATGCCCCAAACTGGGCACACAGTATCAACTGAGGCCTTTGTGTTGAATAGAGTAGATGGATTGCAGTGTTTTGCCATATAGTATGACATGGTTGACTTGTTTTCACGTTGTGATATACTAACTATACCACTTCAATTCTTGTTACACAACTGCTGCCCAGCCTGTCATTCCCCAGTTTTAATTTGTGCAGTTGGTTATTCCTACATAAGTGTATCACTGGCATTTGTCCTCATTGAAATTATTTCTGTTTATTTCAGGCCATTTCTCCAATTCGTTAAGATTATTTTGAATTCTGACTTGTCTTCTTAAGGGCTTCCAATTTCTCCCAGCTGGGTATCACCTGCTGATTTAATAAATACACTCTGTATTCTGTCATCCAAGTTATGAATAAAAATATTAATTAGTACTGGACACAAGGGGGATGTCTTAGAAACCCCACTTGTGACATCCTTCCAGTTTGAGATGAGGCATTGATAATTATTCTTTTAGTGTAGTTTCTGACCAGTTGTACACCAACACCACAGTGCTTTCCTTTAGATTAGGAGAGGGCAATTATTTTGGCAGGAAGGCCACTTGATGAGTTTTGGTGTCCTCTCAAGGGTCACGTGAGTTTTGGTGTCCTTTTGATGGCCACATCTCTCTTCCTCCCCACCCTCCCCCAGAGCTGTAGCATTCCCTAATCCCCATCCCTGACCTGGAGCCTGCTGGCCCCATCCACAACATAGACATATGTAAGTGCTGACCTTGGTGGGCCACAACTCCATGTCACCACTGCTGCCCCTGCTGCTACTGGGTCCTGGGTCCAGCCAGGCTGCAGCCCCGTGCCCTACCATTGGTGCAGAAATCTGGGGGGGCACGTGCCCAGGCCTGTGATCCAAAGCCTACATCACTACCCACCCTGCACAGCAGAAGCAGCCCCAGGCAGGTGCCATCATCAGTAGGGGTATGCGAAGCGGGTCCTATTCGATTCAGATTTGGATTTGGCCCAAATCAGGGACAGTGATTTGATTCATTGATTTGAATCACTGTCCCTGATTCAATTCAGCCTAATCTGAAGATTCGGACATAGACACAGCTTTAAAAGTTTTTTTTCTACATACCTCGAGGTACCAGGCGCAGCTCATGAAAGTTGTGATGCTGGGGTGCATGGAGCGTCCCACAGGAGTGCATGCAGAGCGTCCCATGTGCTCTGCAGTGAACCTGGAAGTGGACCAGAAGTGCTTCTGGTCCACTTCCGGGTCTGCTGCCGGGCACACTGGGGTGGCCCCAGCGCTTCTGTGGGACCCTCCATGTGCCCCAGCATTACAGCATTCACAAGCTGCCTGCTACCTAGAGGTATGTAGAAAAAACATTTATAGCTGTGTCTATGTCTGAATCTCCAAATCTTTCTGAATCTCTCTGAATTGATTTGGACGGTTCCGATTCAATTTGGAGAGATTAAAGCGTCCTCTGATTTGATTTGGATTCAGAGATTCGACCGCTGAATCGGGCCGAATCTCCGCCGAATTGAATCAGGGACTGAAGCTTTGCACAGCCCTAATCGTCACCTGTGAACACACCCAGCAGGTTCTGGGTGGGGATCAGGGTGTCCACCCAGGTGCATAGCTAACGCTACTGCATCAGCACTGGGTGGAAGCAGTCCTGGCCACCTGCATGGCACAGCAGAAACAGCTGCCACCACATGGCAGCCAGAGTCAGAGCTGCTGGCTTCCTCTAGGCTAGATCATGAGTTATATCCAGCCCACAGGCTGGATATAATTAGTTGGTGGGCTGGATCGGGCACTAGGGCCATATTTTGCCAACCCCTGCTCTAGTGCTTAAGAGAATGTCATGTGGAACAATGCTGAAAGACTTACTAAAAATTCAGATATATCACATCTACTTCCTCTCCTGTCCATGAGACCTATTACCCTCTCATAGAAGGAAACCTGGTTGATTTGACATGACTTGACAAACCCATGCTAACTGTTGCTTATCGTTATCACCTTGTTATCTTTCTAGGTACTTAAAAATATAAATGGTTTGATTATTTCTTCCCTTGTCTTTCAGGAAGTTGGCTGATTGGTCTGTAAGTCCTCTTTTGTCCCCGTTTTTAAAGATGGTCATTATGTTTGTCTGTTTTCTGGAACCTCACTCCTTTTCCTCATTTTCTGAAAGATAATCACTGGAGGCTGCAAGGGCATCTATACATGTGCCCAATGCCTGCTCTGATATGTTTTAATTGAGTCTGCTGGAACATGCTAATTAGCAAACTCCAGCAGCCTCAGTGTCGCATGTATTCAGCATCCCTGCACTTCAAAATGGAGGTAGCGTGCTTTAACTAAAGCTCATTGAACGATCTCTAGTTAAAGCATCCCCCACTGCTATTTAACTTCTTTGGACTCTCTCGAGCTTGTCCACGTCCTTGTTAAAGTGTGGTGCTGGGGGGGATCAGTCTTGGACGGTATTCTTATTTGGTACATTGTGAAGTGGGTTCCCTTTATGCGAATTTGAGTTATGCGCTGTTTTCTAAGAATGCATGTACATCATAAAGCGAGGGAAACCTGTAAATATAATTTTGATAGACCTTTAAATTACAGCCAGGAGTATTTAAGTAAGGCAGTGACTAACTTAAGTGCCCCTCAGCTGTTCACACTTACAAAAGGAAATGGCTGAGAATTAGCTAGGATCTGCGCAGAAAGTGATACATTTACATTTTAAAAGAACGGCCATAAGAAGACACCTGGTCCCTCAGAGTAGAGAAACAGTCGGTGCAGAAAGAGGTGACAATTTTTGCCCAATCTCTGGTCCCTGAACATGGTCTACAGCCATGACCAAACAAGTGCATAGTTGCAAAGTGCAGAGTTGCAAACCCCACTGCATGCCAGTTCAGATGAAGATGTTTCAAAACATAGCATTTTCTGTAACTTGAGTCTGGCTGCTTCCCAGCCTCTCAGCTGTTTTCAGAATGGGAGGGGGAAAGGGAGAGGAGGGAGTTCAGTCTAGGGTTTTATTCAACCCCCCTGGAGGGTGGGGTGGGTGTATTGGAGCTCCCCCCGGGGAGCAGGGAGCTCCAGTTCACCTACCCCACCCTCCAGCACTGGCTGGGAAACCCCTAGAACAAGTTCTCTCTGCTCCCTTCCCCACCCTCCCACTCTGAAAACAGTGACAGGCTGGGATGGAGGAGGGGCTCTTGCTAGGAGAAACGAGCTGCAGGCTGGCAGCCAGCAGCTGGATTCCGCTCCCCCCGGACCCAACAGCAAAGTTCTGTTTGTTGCGGGGGATTGCTGTAACTCCAAATGCTTCCTGCAAAGTGTTCTCAGTTACAGCAGGGAGCTGCACTTCTGTCTGTGTCCTGTGTATTGGAGAGCAAGAAGTTGCTGGCATAGTGTGAGCCTCCCTAGAAACAAAGTGGGGATATGTATTAATGGCCAAATAAGCAACAGTACTTAAGTCTATGTCAAGGGCTTGGTTTTGTCTTCAGTCTTCCCAATACAGGGAGGTCTGTATTGGCCTGGCTGAGAAAAGCAACCTGGCGGGAAAACTTGAGGAAGTCCTAATGGGAAGGTCAGAGGCAGGGGTCTGCATTTTAACCTGGTGAATCTGGCTAGGGATTACATCGTTGGATTTAAGATGCAGGCTAAGAACAGGTTATTGTTCTGATATTGTCTATTGTTTGTTTATTCTTTTATCGCTGACTATATCTCAACATATGGTCACTGATTATCTTATGTTTGTTCTTGTTTTTTAAAATAAATCCTTTCATTATCTTTTTATAACCCACGTGATGTCGGTGGTACTTGTGATTCCAAAGTATTTTGACCATTCAGACTTGCTCAGAAAGAGGGATCCATCTTTTCTGAGGGTATGACTGCACAAAGGTATGATCCTTTTAGCTGGCAAAATCCTCTTTGCTAAAGGCTGGCAAAACTTGAGCGAGACAGGTAGGCCTGAGGCACTATAGATCAGGAGTTGGCATCTGGCACACCTCAGCTGGTTCTCAGTGGTCAAGCAGCAGACAGCAAAGAGGGGTTTGGGGCTGAAGTGCACCCCAACTTGTGGAAGCACTCCTGGAGTATGTCTAAAGGGCACATCCAGGCTGCGTCTGGGGCTGGGGCCCATCACGTTAGACATTTTATCAAAGTTAGCATTTTATTGAAGAGTGAAGCAAAAAGACATGCTCTTCAGCCTTCTTAGCACCCTCTGCTACTAGCTTTTCTTTTCCATTGGGTAGTGGACCAATTCTCTTGGACTTTCTTTTAATCTCCAAAAGTTTTTTATGTTACTTCTGATATCCTCTTGTCAGCTGCATTTTGTGCCTTGGCCTTTATGATTTTGCCCCTATATGATCTTGCTTAGTAATTGGCCTAGTTTCCCCTGTTTATACGAAGTCTGTCTTCTGTTTCAGGGCATTTAAATAGCTCATAATTAGCCAAGTTGGCCTCTTACTGCACTTTTTGTCTTTCCGTCACATTAGAATGGTTTGTATTGTTCCCTTAATATTATTTATTTAAGAAACTGCCAACTCTTCTGAACTTTCCTTCTTAGATACATTTCCCCTTATATACCAATTCTCTATGTTTATTGAAGCCTGCCTTTTTTTAAGTCCATTTTCTTTATTTTGCTATTCTCCCTCCCCTTCCTAAGAAGCATGGGCTGATTCATTTTGTAGCCCCTGTCACCATTGTCCACCTTCATATTCTCAACCCATTGCTTCTTTGTTCAGACTCAAAAGAGCCTCTCTTGGTGGTTTCTTTTTTTCATCTCCTGTATAAAAAAGTTATCCCTCACCACAGCTCCCGGGTCTAATTCATGACGCTTCACAGAAAGCGTCATGAGTTAGACTGATCCTCCTGAGCCAACAGATGTTAGGTGTTGGGTCGGGAGGTAGAGGTTCAAATTCCAATTTGAAGCTGATCCAGGGGAGATGGGCTGTGTCTTTGTAGTCTCTTCCCCTGGCTCTGCTCCCTGTTTCCCAGCTCCCATTCTGTCTCAGAATTGTTTTCAGAATGGGAGGGAGGTCCATTCTGGATTTTCCCCAGCCACACTGGAGTAGGGGGGGTGGGTAGATTGGAGCCTCCCACCCCACCCTCCAGTGCTGGCTAGGCAACTACCAAATGAGCTCCCTCTGCTCCCTTCCTCCCCACCCCCCATTCTGAAAACAATGCTGGGAGCAGTGCTGGGCTGTCAGCTGAGCCCTGCTTCCGGTGTGCACAGACACAAGTTAATGAAGGTGTTCCGTTTCGGAGCACCTTCTTCTGAGGTAATGAGGGTTCAGATTTTCACAGAATTGGGTCCTTTTAAAGTGCTCTACAGCTGTGCACTTATTTGGTCACAGCTGTAGAGTACTTTCAGGAGCCAGATTGAGTAAAAATTGTCACATCTACCTGCCCCTTCAGTCATTAAAACAGTTGCCTGTTTAGAGTAAGATGACTTCAGGTCTTTCAGCAGCCAGAGGAGAGCATGGAAATATCATGAAAAGGTCAGAAGGGGTAATAATGAGGCGTTGTGCCTAGACAGATCTAGTAGCTACTATGAATAAACCTGGCTCTTACACCAATGCATGCCACTCTGTTTTCATATTAGTCTATGTTTGTCATTAAAAAAAGCCTGGAACAAATTACTTGTTAAACATCTCAGCTCAGTAGATATAGTGCTTAATAAATAAAGGATGGCAATAAATGGGAATTTCTTATATGTAAATGAAAAATAATTTGGAATAATAACATTGGATGAGTTTTTGAAAGTTTTTGTCTGAGGGGGGTATGTGTGTGTGTAGCTGTATAATGTTATATCAATGACAGAAAGAGACCTTTTTGCTTTCAGCACAGTCCCAAGTATTTCTGTTTTTATAGCCTCATTGCTTGGAGGAGTCTGTCAGTTCTTGCAGGTGTGAAAAGGGCTAGGGTAGAAACAGATGTTGCTTTGTGGCACTTTTGTGCTGCCATAAGTGACAGCAAGTAGAAGTCCACACCTTTTGTCATGCCATGATGTAGCCACAACAAAAGGTAGTAATAAATTGTGCCACTTTCTTGCGGCAGGTATCTATTTGCATTATGGTGAGAGTGCAGTCAACCCAGAACTGCCCAGACTCTCCTGCCACCTCAGGCAGGTGCTCCCTGGGCTTGAGGGGCCTGTTCCTGCACACAACAGGAATTCTGGACGCAGAACATGGCCCCTTGAGCTGAGGGAGCACCTGTCCAGCTTTACCTGCTTCCAGAGACATGCCCCAGTAATATTAACATCCCCCAGTAATATTTGGGGTGCATCTCTGCAAGCAGGAAAAGTTAAGGTTCCCCGCTTCCTGAAAGCCACCCTGTGATTGTTGAGTGTATGTTTGGTAGCAGGGATCTCTGACTTTCCCTACCGCCAAGGGGGTCAAGGGCACATCCCAGGACCATGTACTGCATCAGAGTACCCTGGTTTTCCCTGCTCCCATAGATGCACCTCTGGGATCTCTTGGGTACATCTCTGGAAGTGGTGCAAGTCATGGTTCCTCACTTGCAGTGATGTGCTCCCAGCAATCTCCGGAAACCCCAGAGATTGCCAAGGACACATCAGGAAGTGGAAGCCATATTGTCTGTTGCCCCTCAAGATCAGCAGGTGGGACAACAAGCAACCTGCGTTTTGTCCAATGAAATGGATTAGCTGTGCCAAGACTTGTCCCAGTACAGCTTATCTCAGGGGTGGACAATTATTTCAGGTGGAGGGCCGCTTACCAAGTTTTGGCAAGCTGTCAAAGGCCACATTGGTAGCCCCATTCTTTGACAGGTGCCCTGCCCCCTGGTTGCCATCTTGTGACCCTAAATCCTGCCCCTTAACCTTTGACCTTTGCCACCAGAAGTCCCTCCCCTTGCCCCTGGAAGTACTCCTTTCAGTAAGGGGTTTTGCCATCTCAGAACCAGAAAAATACCAAATTATATTCTAAAATTTGAACATCTACAACATTCATTAATTTGATTTCAAAAAATATTTTTGTCCTGATTTACACGTGTTTGTGCAGTGTACACAGAAGTGACTGAACAACAGCTTAAAATGAAGTCTTACTCTTGTATATTGTTGGGGAGGATATAGAGGGTGGGTATAGGTTTATGGGGGGCTGTTGGTGTGTGGATATGTGGAGTGTGGATGGGTATGGGGTTTGTGGGGGGAAGGTGGCTGAGGTGTGTTAGGGGGTGTGGGTATGGGGGTCTGCATGTATGGCAGTGTGAGGGTGCATGTGGGACTCATCTTATGAACACGCATGCACATACTCTGTCCCTCCCTCACTGCTCACATGCACTCTCTCTCCCTCCCTCCCTCCCTCATTGCATGCATACACATATGCGCTCGCTCTCGCTCTCTCTCTCTCTCTCTCTCCCCATTGCATGCATACACACACACACGCACAGAGTCTCTCCCTTCCTCATTGCATATGTACACACTCACATTTTCTCTCCCTCCCCTCATTTCTCTCTCACACACACACACACACACACACACACACACACAGTCTCTCCCTCCCTCATTTAGGGTTACTATACATCTGGGTTTTCCCAGACACGTCCTCTTTTTTGGCTGCCTGTGCTGCGTCTGGCTTTTAAAATAAGAGCAAATGTCTGGGTTTTTTGCTCTTCCTCTGCTCTTCCAGGCTGGCTGCTTGGGGCTGGGAGCAGTGGGGAAGGTGACTGGCTGTCACGGGCCATGTACTCCTCATGTGGGCCCCAGCAAGCCAGTTACAGAGACAGTGTGTGTGTGTGTGTGTGTGTGTGTGTGTGGGCAAGTGTGTGCACAATGCAGGAGCTGCTGGGGGGAGCCAGGGGTCTGCGGGTTGGGAGTGAGGGGCACCAACAGAGCTGGGGGGCGGGGGTGCAGATCCAGAGGCTGGGGTACCAGCAGTGCTGGGGGGCCAGGGGGCTGCAGGTCCAGAGTGCAGGGCTGGGGGGGCAGGGGGCTGGGGGTCAGGAATGAGGGACACTGGCAGTGTTGGAGGGGTAGGGGCTGTGAGTTGGGAGTGAGGTGGGGCTGGCATGACTGGGGTGGCAGGGGCTTAGGAGTGAGAGGCAGAGACAGGGCATGGGGATATCACTGTCCCCCCACAATCATATGTCCCTCACCCCTCTCCTCCCTCGCTTCCCCCTCCCAGGTGTCCTCTTTTTTGATGCTGGAAATATGGTAACCCAACCCTTATTGCATGCGTGCACACACCCATACACTCTTCCTCTCTCCCTCATTGTTCTCTTTGTCTCTCCCCTTCCTTCATTGCAGGGGCAGACGCACGTGTACACACATGTACATACCCCCCTCCTGCTTCTAGCCCTGGGGTACTGGTATGGGCCTCATGCTCCCACGGTCCAGTGATGCAGCCAGGAGCCACGTGGTGCTAGAGCAACTGGTGGGCATGCAGGGAAGCAGTGAAAGCTGTGGCAGGCAGAGGCTTCTGGTTGGGGAAGTGGGGGTGGGATGGGGCTGGGCTGGCCTTGCTTCTGAGTCCTGCCACATTCGCCTGGGACCTACTGCCCCTGTCTCCTGTCATCTTTGACAGGTAGCCAGGAGCAGATAAATATAAATTTTCTAAATTTCTTAGGGGCCCCGCGAGCTGTATGAGCTGTATAGAATGGTCTAGTGGGCTGGATGCAGCCTGTGGGCCATATTTTGCCCTGGCTTATCTGCTTCATTTTGTGACATCTATTTCTAGCCTTAGTCTAATACTGAAGTAGAAAGTGAAACAGCCTTAGTATTCTTATTTACTTATCCAAATCAACAGCATTACATGAAAATGCAAGATCCTTATATGATCATATGCACCAAAATAGCAAAATGATATAGACAGCTGTTGTGCTGAAAAACACTATCCATGCAGCTATTTAGGACAGGTGTTTACTTACATGAAAGTCAATGTTGAACTAACAAGTCAGATACTGGATCAGTGAAAGGGGCACTTGGGAAGTGCATTTTGTCATTCTGTAAGAGAAATATGTTCATGGTGACCTGGCATATAAAAATCAAGCTGAAAAGCAAAGAGCAGTATCTGATCTAAATATGCTGATCACTGTGACCCAAGTGTTGCCATATTTACACATATGCAGTACATCTACATGTGTGCCTGGGAGCACAGTAGTTTGAGCTGGGGCAGAGCAACCCTGGGCTGGCAGCGGGTCTGGGGAGTCAGCCCCAGGCTCTGCGTAGCAGTGTTAGGCAACAGAGGCGCTAGCTGTGGCACAGGGGTGCTAAAGTGTGGGTCTAGGTGGCAGGCAGCCCCAGCACTTTAGCACCTTTGTATCTCAGCCAATGCCTGTCACCATCTGCACATATGTTTTGGCAGAGTTAAGTTTTGGCGTAAGAGTACTGACCCCAACAGTCTCATCTTACAGTACAGTTAGTTAATTTGCTGTGTCCTAATACTGGTGTAGGTGTAGATGGTGATGCTTTACTGTGGAGCTGATTTGTCAACTCCGCAGTAAAGTACACATGTAGATGTACCCACTGGATGTGTCTGCACGAGACATTTACTTCAGTTGACTAATTAACTGTGCAGTATACATCTTGGTGTCTACATGTGCACTCTGACTAGGGTGCACAAAATTAATAAACACCACAGCGGTAGTACTTGTTAATACAAGTACTACCCTGCTGTGGAGATTTTTCATGTGGAGCAGTGCATGTGTAGATGCTGACCCAGCTGACTGGAGAACAGGATGCTTCAGTGCAAGGGTTGCCTGCTGACTAGCCCCTGGTGCCCCAGCCAGCCCTTCTGCAGCATGTTGAGCCCAGTCCGAGCAGCCCTGAGCTGGTAGTTTGAGCCCCCGGGTCTTTCTGTCAGCCGGGGCTGCTGCAACCTGGCTCATTGTGCTGTGTTCTGGGCACATGTGGAAACCATGCACCCAGGAGCTTCCCAGGAGCAATAAACTGCAGAGCTTTGCAATTTATTGCTGCTCATTAATGGCATGTGTAGATGCACCCACTGAATAGGGTTTTATTCCTTTGGTAGTCCCACTTACTTAGAAGTAACTGTATACAGAGTAAGGTACTACTTACCATGAATAAGGATGGCCACAAATCTGGCTTTGTGGCACTTAAACACGCATAATAAAACATTTCTATCATCAGGAGACCTAGAGTTGGCATGGTGTCACAAGCAATGATAGTTCAAAGCCAGCTACTGTATTGCTGAGATAGAAATGTCTATTTCCAGAATAGGTAGCTTGTTCAGATGTCATTTAGAATAAGAAATAGTTCATTGTAAAGACAAACCCAGGCAGGAGATGTTTGCAGAGGAGACATTTTTCATTATGGCTTAGGGCCTGCCTTTAGAAGTTGGCACCTCTCCTTTAGATACCCAGCTGAAAGTAGTGAAGGATGTTGCATCATAAAATGTAGGCCAAAATTCAGACAGGCAGTAAACAGGTGGCGCATTGTTTGTGAGGTTATATTATGGAAACTGGTTGTCCTGTCTTAGACTTGCATAACCAGCAGTTTTTCAATTTAGGGGTTATTTATTACTGGCTTTTAGAGGCCCCTCTCCCTCCCCTTTCTGGACATGCCAAGTCAGGATTTATAAAGAAATGTTTAAAGATAGCTGTTAGTTTTCCTTGGCTAGCTGCATCCTCTTCATTGCCTGCTCATTGCAGTATGTGAGGCGTATTCTGAGAAGGAAATGATTCAGCACTTATATCAAGTAGCAGCAAATATATTCCATAATGGGCTGTATTGGATTGGATGAGTTGCAAGGGAAGACTGAGCCCTTGGATGGACTGCAGTCACATAACCAGGGTGTAGGAAAGGCTGCAGGGTTATACCAGCTTGTATACAAGTTGGCAGCTCTGCAAGCTTTGGAGGGGGTGGAATAGAGGATGAACGTACAAAAGCAGAGCATAACTTATTTTGGATGCCAGTACTGGCTTCTTGCATTGGCCAGAGAAGCTGTTCCATCAAGGTGAGCCATAAAAATCATGCTGGTAGACAGACGATGTGGAGGGCAGGAGATGATATTATCCTGGAATAGGTAGGGGGAAGTGTTCTGATATAGCTAGGTTATCAACCACGTATGTAAACTTTCAAAATGTGCCAGAGGACATTAGCAGCATATGCTAATGAAGAGTGACATCTAATACTCCAACATGACTGGAAGGACATAATGTCAGGCAGGCTGCGGGACCTCTGCTGGCTGGCAGAGAGGGGGAAATGGTTAGTAGTGTATCCCAAAGTATTTATCAGGACAGGGAGAAATAACCCAGTGGGCACTGTTATCCAAGCTTTTGAGATGTGATTGAGCTTGATTAATCTGCTAAACCCACAAAATTGTACCCTGCCCTACTTGTTGCTTCACAGTATTGTGCTCCATAGGACTTTACAATGGGGGTTTTGTGTTTGTTTTATTTTTGTTTTTTGTTTTTTACTAAAACAAACTGCCCATAATTGAATAAAACTGGTAGTTTAAAATTTTGTAAACTAAAACTTCTGGGTCCCCTGATCTAGTCACCCCTAATGGCTGCTAAACATTTCCTGTGCGCCAAATTAACCTCAGTCAACATCTTGCAAACTTTGCTTTGGGATGCGTAGATCATTCCCCCAGGCCTGTGACTCAGTGTTCCAGGTGAGGTCCGTTTTGTGTCACCACACTAGCTCTGCAGTTCTGAACTTGTATTTTGTTCAGTGTCCTTTCAAAATTTCAGGATCCATCTTCTTCTTGCATAAGTGGCAAATGATACTTCTTGTCTCTTCCCTACATTTTGGTCTAAATATAAGTTCAATAACATGTTAATATGACCTTCTTAAAGTGGTCATTATTGCTCATGTTGAACTGCTGAGAAATTAGAATGTAATTTCTCTTTTCAGTCCCTGTCTCAATTCTTAAATGAGCGTAGCTTTCCATAAATCTAATCTACTGTATTTTCTCACATACAGCACTCCCTGGAATATAATACACAACTTGTTTTTGAAAGACAGGATGAGGAGAAAAAGATGTTTCTAGAGTCATGGCTGCATAGAGCAGGGACAGAGCCATGTCTTTAGCTGGCTCACTACTTTGCCTGCTTAGGTTAACAGGAACAGCTAGCAGACTGGCAAGATTGCCATAAGAAAAGTTAGTTTGACCTTTCTTAGCAAGATCATCCAGACCATTAAAAAAGAGTGTTGATGGTTAACACCTATGGAGTGAAGAACAATGGGCCATTAAGTCAAATGATTCCCTTGGTTGCCTGAATAGTAATGATGTTTCATTGTGGAGCAGGAATCAAAGCAGTGTGCTTCTATAGTGGGGAGAAAATCAGCTTCCTTGTTTAATCCATGCACCCCAGTTTTGTTGGGGAGGGCTGATATGGGGGGACTCACATGTTTTGTATGTGAGAAAACATGGTATATAAAATGGTTTCATAACACATGGCATCCAATCTGTTACAGAGCATTTGCTGATTTTCTTCAGTTACTAGCTTTTACACTCTGACAGCTTAAACTCAAGCTGTTGTCCAAAACCTAATTTTAGAGTTGCTGACTGTCATGAGAGGACACTAAAGTTAGAATGTTATACTTTCCAGGCATACACTCATTGATAGCTCCTGTGTATAGTAGGGTTTTCAAAATGTTCCCAACTACTCTTATCGTCACCTAAAAATCTGGTTCTAAATATCTCCAAGCTTCCTTTGGAGAACTTGAATGTACACTGTTGTGCTTCTGAAATAAGGTTTAATTGTCTCCTTGCTACCTGTCTCCTTCCATCCCTCCGTTTTCTATTTTATT
Source organism: Alligator sinensis (assembly GCF_000455745.1). Taxonomy (NCBI): domain Eukaryota; kingdom Metazoa; phylum Chordata; order Crocodylia; family Alligatoridae; genus Alligator; species Alligator sinensis. Next base: position 369,711 of record NW_005842551.1, read on the forward strand.
TTTCCATAGGTGAATCACAGTGAATTTATGTTTACCACTTTAAATACTAGCTACACTTGCTTTACTGTCTCTTTAAGTCCCCTAAACCTGAAAGCATGAACTGCTTCTGGTTCACACTCATGTCACATCATAATAGACATGTCTTCCATGCTTGTTTGATGCTTTAAAGAACCATTCTGTTTCTACCTGAAATAAAAAGCAAGATCTTTCAATAGGTGATTGCTAAGTTTAGATTGAGAGCGCGACTGATTCCAACACTTGCCTAATAGGTATTAATTAAGGAACAGAAAAAATGAGTCCCCAAATTACTGGATATGTAAATTGATTAGTTACTTCTGCTAATTCAGTTGGACTTAGATAATGGTGCTTCTGGCAATTGGCGACATAGTAATTGAGGATCTCTAGGAAAGAGTTTTTGAATTGAATACAAAATGTACTTGAATGGCTGTAACATTACTGTGAACAGATTCCCTCCATTGCTAGTATTTCTTCCCTGTGTTTTGCACTCTTTGTAATTGGCGATGATGATGAAAGGACTTTCCCTTAATCTGTAATGTTTTGTCTCAAAACATATGCATGTTTCTGCTTTGTGGTCATTCTATATCAACTGTGGGAATGGTGCCATCAGCTAATTATCCTTAATGAGACTCACAGAGTCCACAACTGTGTATGTGGATCTGAATATATACTTATAAACTAGGACACTATGCCAAGTTTAACATTCTTGTTCTTGTAAGTAATTAATATCAGTAAAGCCATTTGGATTTTTTTTCATTTGTCTTTTGTGGGAGAAGCTGACTTAGTCCAAGAGAAGTGTTGGCAAACCTCGCAAAAAAAGAGATTTTTTTTCCCTAGTGTTCCTGTGGCCTGAATCACTGGTTTTTTGCTGTAGTGTTGCCACTGATTTGTTTGTCTAACAGCAATTTCTTTGGAATTGGTCCACTCTTGAATATAGAAAACCCTGAACTATTGCTGAGGGAAATGCTTTTACCTGTCTTGAACTAGAGCAGAAAGATGTCAATAAGCCTGAAGTGAGGTCATTCAGTGAGCAATGACTGAATAAGTTTTTGGCAATTAGCTGAATTTTAGTGAGGTTTCTGGAAGGAGTGGAAATTGCAAACAGCAGCAAGAAGAAATTCATGGAGCTCAGGAAATGTATTGTTGTCTAGAGTAAATATTATACAGAGGAGTGAAAATATTGTGCTTTGAAAGTAAACTTTTGCTACCATTTGTACTGTGAAATTACTACTTGCTGTTGTAGCTGTCTTTAAGGTTTAAATTTAGAGTGATATCACTATGACAGCCTTATTTTCCTCATGCTCCTGAATAGGTATGAAATATTAACACTATAGTAGGTTTATGTAAAGAAATGGCATTTCTTTCTCAGATCATTCTGATGATGATGATGAAGTGGAAAAAGCAACCACTACAACTAGAGCAATGAAACAAGACATGGCCTCCAAACCTGCTACATCAAAGAAAAGAAAACAGGTTGGTAAGATTTGCAACAGTTTTGAACTTTGAGGCTATAAAAATAAGGAAATTCAGCTTTTCTCTCTAAATAAGGAGCATTATTCTTCACTTCAGATCCTGATCTTTGCTTAATACTGTTGTGTTGTTGATTGCTACTGTACTCCTTGGAAATTATCGAGTTTGAATGTTAAGAGATTCCAGTTAATTATTTTACTCGAGTTTTATCTGGCTTCAGTAGGGGCCACAACATCTTTCCTCAAGCCAATGTTTAAGATGACCCTGCAGTGGTACAGCTGAGTGATGCACAGTCATTTATGGCATGCACAATTTGCTGTCCTAGGAGTCCTGGATGTGATTTTGCCCTGGTTGTATCCAGGTTATTTTTCTCCCGGAGTGGCCATTTTTATTTGGGGAGAAAAATCCTGAATATCTGTACATTTGTAGTTTCTCTTGGGAGGGTAGTGACTCTCCCAGGAGAAACTGAATGTATGAGGCCTTAATGTTGATACTGGGCAAATCTTAGGAGGTTACATATCAAGTATTATGCTGCCTGAATCTGTCCACATTGAAGTGTCCCTTAAACGTCAGTGGGGAAGGATTCAGATCCAAGTGACTGACATCTTTAGGAGTCCAATTCTGCAGTGCTGAGCACCCTTAATTCCTATGAAGGCAATAAGAAGTGGTATTGCTCTGCACCTCATCCTTAACAAATACTGCAGTAATCTCTCTGATGGACAGAAAAATCCCAAATGAAATGGAAGGAAAAGTCATCCATTGCAAATCACAGAGGCCTTTGATCAGAAACTGCCAGTATTGCTGCCTCCAGGTTATCATACAAAGATGCGGACTGCATGGCTGGAAGGTATTACAGTGATGTAAGAGCATTGTTCTTGTGGATCATTGATTTTACATTCAGCTCAAGTCACTAAATAGGCAAATGTCCTGCCCATCCACTGACATATGTGTAGTAAGTTTGTAATATCATTCTAGTTTGTAATGTCAAGTGTCAGTGCCACACTTGGCCCAAATTGGCACCTTTCATGTGAGTCTCTACCAGTAGACCAAAGACTGAGTGGGCCATAAGAACGGAAAGAGTCAGAATTGAGGCACTTGGAGTAATGTGAAGAAAGTTTACATTACTTTTACCCCTCCTGTGCCTATCTTGAGGTTGACAGTACAGCAACTTTTACATCCATTAGCGTAAATTAAATATTTTAAACAAAGAAAAAGATGTTGCAGTGAACAAGCTACTCTCCTTGTATTACGGCCTCCCACAGGGAGGAGTCAGGATTGCTTATTTTTTTGCCTTAGGACAGTGGAGGCCAACCTTTTTGGCAGGTGTGCCACAAAGTAACCCTTTGCCCTCCTCAGGGGCCACTCTTGTCCCCTTCCCTTGCCTGGTCTACTGCTCTGCTTTCTGCCTCTTGCCCCATCTACTAGTGTGCTGCCTGCCTTTTCCCCAATCTGCCATGTGCCACACACAGAGGCATTGGCCATGCCAACCTTAGGACACATAATACTAATGGAGATTGTCCTTTGGCTTAAAGAGCAGAAGTCTGAGTGTTTGGAACAGGGGAGTTTGAATTTTATTCCATGGGCATCCATGAAGCTCCATGTGCCAGCAGTGCACAGAATGATAAGGACTATCATTTTAAGGTTTTTCTCATGTGTACTAAATTGCATACTTGATTCCCTTGTCTTGTTAGATTGATAGTCCAGAAGGTATTTTGTTGTGGCCTTCCTGTCTGGAAGCCAGTCAGGAGACAACTAAATAGAATTAGGCACAACTCTATTTTCAGTCCACAGACTGTTTGGATAGTTTATTTAATTCTCAGATTGTTTGCAGGCCTCGAATGAAATGAATAATTCGTCTCCATTCTAAAGTGGCAGTGATATGTTTATTTTGTCACTAAATCTCAACTTCAGAGCCGTTGGCCTAACTGGCTTGCAAGGTTTCTCACGCACATGCACACACGCATGCACACGCACACATGAATGTTTTCACTTTACATTTGGATTTCTAGTAACTTGGCAACGTGAGGAAAAGCTGCATCAGGAACGTAACACAGGAAATATTTTATGTTCTGTCTATGATTAACAAACAAGGAATTCATGACATTTTAGTTCATAAATCAAGTGTCTCAGCACAAATTTCCTGTTTTTCTGCATTTTTAAAACTTCCATGTAAAAATAGTATAAAAATGGGGCCAGGTCAGAAAGTAGTGGGTTGTTTGTCTTTCAGAAGGAAAAAATACAAATGGCTTTTATTTTTAAAGCAGTGTGCAAAAAGCAACTGAACATGCATGAGAAGGTGACTAATATATTCAGAAAGGTTAGAAGTTGAGTCTGAATAAGATGCCTAAGATTCCAGTCATCAGAAGATATGTTAAATTACAACTATTCATTAGTTACATTTCTCTTCCAGAGTTTCTTTTTAATTTCAATGTATGAATTAAAAATTATCCATATTTTATCAATGAGGGTGTAGAAGTGGGCTGTCAACAAACAGGCGAGTGACTGAGCTCAGATTTCCAGAATCTGGGCCAAAGAGCTTTCTCTGCTGGGCTGTGTTGCCTCTTTAACAGGTCTTCAGTGAGGGATCAGAGTTCTTGTCTACCAGGTTTTTGGTTCCACCAAAATGGCGTGAGTCATTTCCCATGTTAGAATGTTTACTACCAAGGTTAGCATTAACAGTCTAGACAAGCTAAAAAATAGTAGAGAATTAAAATATTAGCATTTTAAATGGCTGCTTGGAATATTGTGCATTAGAGGAAGGCACCTAAGGCAGACCAGATTGGAGGCAGAGCACAGAGGAGACTATCCACCTGGGAAATTGCTTCCTTTTTAAATGGTGGAAAGGGACGGAAAATGCAAGAATCCGGGATCACTTCCTACAGAAAAGACACTTACCAGCACAGGGTTTGATCCTCCTCTCCTACAGATTGGAATTGGAAGTAACAGATAAAGTCAGTGGTGTCACATGTGTAAAAGCAGCTTCAATTGAATGGCATCCAGAATGAGTGAACAGAGGGAACAGGCTCTTTTATAGGTATGGTGATAGCAAGTGGGATGAAACTCGTGAGGTGGCCAGTGGAATCATCTTTATTCTATGGGAAGAAAAAGGAGAGGGTCCACCTATGACTGGCTCTGTGATGGCATTCTTTGACCAGGTCAAACTGAGGGCTTAGTTTCTGCCTAAAAATTTGTGCCAAATGGTGACTTCATGATGAATATCTATGGCAAGTTTTTCCTGAGTGTCTGTGGACAGCCAGAAACACACAAGAGAATGGAACAGGAATAGTTGGACAGAAAGAAACTTCCAGCCTGAACATCAAGGAAAACTTAATGACAAAGTTTGGTTCTGAATAACACTGGAAATGTGGGATGGGGAAGAAAGAGGCACTATTGCAAGACCAGAGTAATGCTCTTGGCTCCAGTGAACCTCATTAACTGCAGTGAAGATGCACTTCCTTTATATCAAGGATACTGGGAGCAGGATTTTTCTCCTTGGGAATGATCTCCACTTACATGGTATGAAAATGTGGCCCATCCTTGAGATGAAGGGCGGGTCCTTAAACTCCCAAGTACATTGCCATGTTCATGCCACCAAACCAGTGGAAATAAAAGGAATTTTTGTGTACATGTAAGGACAGAAAATGTGATCTGAAACAATTGTTCCAGTGAAACCATGTTCCATCAGAAAATACTGGTTTGACAAAATTGAAATGTTTTTGGGATCATGACAATTTTGGTGATTTTTTTTTTCTATGGGGATGCATGTAAATGCCTTGGTGTAACAGTTGAAATGTTCCATTTAGACTTGTTATATTATTTACAACACAACGTAAAAGTCAAAACAAAAACACTGAAGCAGTGTTATCTTCACCTTTGTCAAAATAGTGCATGCAATGAGGTTATTCCAATGTTTCCAAGCTCAGTGATCCCAGGAATTTTGTTTAATGGTAAATTTTGCCATTTCTGTTTTTTGTTCTAATTTAAAAATGTCTGGATTTCCAGCTGAATGGAAATCACAGCTCCTGACCAGCCCCTAGGACGGGAGGACAATTATTTTGGGTTGAGGGCCACATACTGAGTTTTGGCAAGCCATCGAGGGCTGCATGACAGGCAGCCAAGGGCAGATAAATATTAATTTTTAAAATTTTTTAGGGGCCCTGCAGGCAATGGGGATAGAATGGGCTGGCGGGCCACATGTGGCCTGCGGTCAGCATTTTGCCCACCCCTGCCCTAGGAGAAAGTATCCTTAAGGATTCAAGGAACTGTGTGAATGTCAGGACCCAGCTTTATCTCACTGTAATCCACTCTGAAAGAGGAGAGTCAAATAAACAGCTGTAGCTGTTCTGCAGCTTCTCACATAACATTCTTTTCATCCTTAAAATGCAGCAAACTCTCAGCAACAGTAACCAGAGTTTGATAAAGTCCCCTATGCAGACTCAGTGTAAAAAGAGAGGAAAAAATTAAGAGGAGGGCATAATCTTCAGAGACTTGTCAAGGGGCTAGGGTACATGGTCTCTAGTAGATGAGCCCAGTAGAGACAGAATGCCTAGAAGATGGACTTCCAGAAAATAATTAAGTAACTTACCCTTATCTTCCCCCATCTGCTGCTAACCACTGCCTGCTACTGCCCTTGGTCCTTCCTGCTTTGTCTGTCACTCTGCTTCTGGCTTTCTTCCCATAGCCATTGCTTTGCCCTCCCACCCTGCCCTCCTGTTTGTATTCATGGCTTGTGCCTTACATCCATGTCACTGCACCTACCTATACCCTGATCTATCTGTCAGCATCTCTCTCTGGTCCTTTTCTCATGCCAGATGCGCTTGTTCAGATTCCTGGTCTTTTAACTCATTTTTCACACTGCCCCCTCCAGTAACTCTCCTTGTTGTGACTCTCCACTCAGGCTGGTTTGAACCATGAATCTAAGAGTACAGTACATGCACCAGTTCAGGCTGGGGGCTGACTGGCTGGGCAGCAGCTCTGCAGAAAAGGATCTGGGGTTACAGTGGACAGTAAGCTGAATATGAGCTAACAGTGTGCCCGTGTTGCCAAGAAGGCTAATGGCATATTGGGCTGCATTGGTAGGTATGTTGCCAGCAGGTCAAGGGAAGTGATTATTCCCCTCTATTCAGCACTGGTGAGGCCACATCTGGAGTACTGTGTTCAGTTTTGGGCCCCCCACTGCAGAAAGGATGTGGACAAATTAGAGAGAGCCCAGCAGAGAGCAACGAAAATGGTTCAGGAGCTAGAGCACATGGCTTCTGAGGAGAGGCTGAGGAAACTGGGCTTACTTAGTCTGGAGAAAAGAAGATTGAGGGGGGATTTAATAGCAGCCTTTAACTACCTGAAGGTGGGTCCCAAAGAGGATGGAGCTGGACTGTTCTCGGTGGTGGCAGATGACAGAACAAGGGACAACGGTCTCAAGTTGCAGCAAGGGAAGTTTAGGTTAGACATTAGGAAGAACTTTCTCATTAGGAGGGTAGTGAAACACTGGATCAGGTTACCCAGAGAGGTGGTGGACTCTCCATCCTTGGAAGTTTTTAAGACTTGGCTAGACAAACCTTTGGCTGGGATGCTCTAGTTGGGGCTGGTCCTGCTTTGAGCAGGGGGTTGGACTAGATGACCTCCTGACATCCCTTCCAACCCTAATTTTTGATGATTCTATAATACACATGATTCTGTGTATCACATCCTAGATCCCACAGGAAGCACATGGAAAGGTTCAAGCAGCCCAATGCTTTATTAACACTACTTCAGTCCCCCTCTGGTCTGTGGAGCCCCTAGTTATTGGGAATCTAGGGACTGCCATTGCAACATGGCTCCAAGTCTGTCTGTGCTGCTCCTTTTCCTTCCAGTCTCTTCCCAGGTGCCAGTGCAACGTTATTCCTGAGCAGACATTTATTATGGGCTTTGTCCAGTCCCATATCAAGTGTTCCATATTATGAGGTTTCCCCCATTTTAATGGAGAGAAGACTTGTAAATATGTTTTGGGCTCAAGCTGTTTCTCCTGCTTCAGCCCATTTCCTCCCAATTAAGCTCCAGATGCATTATCTCTAGCTGTGATGCTCACACCCCTCAGATACTTGCAGGCCATCATTAGGAAGTTTCTAATGCAAATTTCTGGCTGTGCATAGGCATTATAGTCGTACAGAACACTTTATGCCTTCTTAAGGCCAACATCCCTTACAAGGTAATAGAAAAAGAGCAACAACTATGTTTCCGACAAGAAAAATGAGTACCTCAGTAGCCAAGACTTGAAATAGTTTTTATTTAGCCCTGAGGGGATCACTAGCTCATATATCAGTGTATGCAGCCTCTATGGCTGGTCTGCTTTTAGAGGTATGGGAAGAGTTAATAACAGAGGGACAGTGGTGGGAGAGCCTTCCAAAACACTGTTTTTTGTATTTCTCTGGTTTTTACCTTTGCACTCTTCCCACTTCTTGTGGTATAAGCAGGAAGAGATACACCAGGTAGTGGGGCAGTTCAGATCTGAAACATCTTCCAAAATATTGTATTGCGACTGTTGAAGGGAACCATAAATCCAGAGCAGTTACTTCTAGTTATTCTCTCCCTGCTGCACAGTATGTTTCATGATCTAGGTGTTCCTAGACCCAGTTATTATCAGGATGTGTTTGGGAAAGTTTAGAATGGTGATCACACACAATAACAGTGATTAAGTGTGTTTAATTTGGGGAGTTCTGTTAACCTATTCCTTCTGATTTTTGTTTTTAGTTTACCTAAACCTGCTGTTGGCCAGGTATGAATGTGCAACTACAACTTGAATGGCTCACCTTTCTTTTCTTTTATTCCTTTCTCAGCTACAGCAGTGCACACCTGAAGTAGTTCCAAAAGTTCCTCTAGGTTTACACTATTGTGAGATAGCAGAATTGGACTCCCAACTGTACCTTAATATTTTTTCTCTACCAAACAGTCATGGTCTGATGTATTTTAGGATAGCAATATCTCTGTTGAATCTCATTTTACATGTGCTTTGCAGCCTGCAGAATGCTTTCTGACTCAGCCTGAAAAACAAGGAGAAAGCACTGAGAAGACAAAAAGGAGAAGGAAGGTACGTCTTACTCTTTGCTAAAGTTCAGCACAAAGAATTCAGGAGCAGGGGGAAAGTGGGCACTTTATTTTTACTTTTCTAAAACATGTTATTTTTAGAAGGACAACTCAAATGTACTGTGACCAAAAGGCTGCAGTGAGTTTTAGAAAGGCAATAATCCCTCTCTTCATTGATTTCAGCAAATACATGGACCAAACCTTGTCCTTTCATCCTGAACAAATAAAGTGAATGAGCTTAATGGAGGGATTGTAAGCATAAGAGCCAGCCACTTCAATTACTCCATGTCATGGGTAAAGAAAAGCAATTTGTTGTGTTAGTCTGAAATCAGGCAGAACGCAAAGTACGGTGGCATCTTAGAGACTGTTTCAGAGAGGCATGAGCTTTGGCAGGTGATGACCTACTTATAGGCTAGAAAAGCTCATGCTTTTCTAAAGTACATAGTTAGTCTCCAAGGTGCCTCACTGCCCCACCTTCCTCTCATGGATGGGAGAGCTGTCCCTGGTGCCCCTTCTCTATATAGCACCAGTGAGTGAGCTCTAAGTATTGACTTTTGGCCATGCTTAGGGGTCTACCTAAATCGCAGAGGAACGTACCAATTTTTGTGGGTTGATTGTAGTGTAAAGTTCTAATGTTGCAGTCATTTTGCAGTGGCCCCACCCCTTGGTGCTGATTGGCGGAGAGGCCCAGGGGCGGGGAGGAGGGACAAGTGGGCAGCTCCCATCTTGATTGCTGCCTGCCCTTCGTACATCCCTATCCATTGGCATTGATTGGTGGAGAGGCTGGGGGTGGGGAGGAACGGTGGCCACCATCTTGATTGCTGGTTACTCTTCACGTGGCCCTGCTCCTCTGCCCTCACTGGAACAAAGGCCCCAGCGGAAGGAGGAGAGATGAGAGGGTGGCCTCTATTTTGTCTGCTGCTCTTTGCGCTCTTGTCCCTCCAGCTGGCACCTTCCCCTCCCAACAGTGAGAACATATGCTAGGGAGTCAACATTTTATTTGTATTAAATTATTAAGTTTTGTTGTTGTTGTTTATTTCATGGACAATCCTAGATTTTGTAGTTTCCATGAAACCACAAATTAAGGAGGTCCCTAGCTATGGCCCTTTCTTGCACCCATGGGCATCACCTTCACCCTGCAGGTTGGTAGGGGTTTCATTTAATGTCAAAACTCATCCATCCTCTGGGGAATTTCAGGGTTTAGCTTTAAACGCAGTGTTGGCAGAAAAAAATCTTGTGTTTTGTGCCTTTTACCACAGCCAGAGCAACAGCATCCCATGATGGAAATGAGTGGGTGAGGCCTTAAAATGAGTCTTCAGTTTGCATGCAAATAGTTGGGGCTTAGTTAAAGCTTTTGATTCAATGGGAACATGTCACTGACACACAACCTGATGCATAACCTGTCAGGAAATCATTGCGCAATACTTGTCAGCCTAATCTATAGGTCTCAAACAAGCTGTTCACTCTTTAAAAAAAAATAAATCCTTTGCTTTTCAACCATCTGGAAAGAATTGGAAGAAAAATAATAAAATTTCTTATGTGAAGAACGTTTCCCCACATCTTGCTTTGAGGAATAGAGCATGTTCAGGTGTCCTTGCTTGTGCTGTTATGGAATTTCTTGTTAATATCAGCATTCCCCTCAAGAGAAATATATTTTTCCTAAAGGAATTGAGTGACTTAGTAAATGATGTAATGATCCTATGAAATGGCAAATTATCTCGAGGCCCTGAGTAAATGAGTCTGGTTGATTTTGGGTTATTATCTGTGAAGCAGTATGTAAAACGTAACTAGAGAGTGCGCCACACAGCAGAAACATTTTATCCACAGAGGATGTAACTTTAATTACTGCTTTTGATGGAGTGGGTTTGAAATCACAGGCTTGGATACTGCCAGGGCCAAGTCCAAAGACTGCTGAAAGCTAATGGAAAGTCTCCCAGTGACTTCCAAGGGCTTTGGATCAGGCCTTGCATGTATGTGGACCAGGCAAAAACACTGACATCCATGATGTTGAGGTCTGTTGTAGGCTGCAATCCTATTTACACAATGGATGGAGGAGTTAGCTGGGACTGCTCAAATGAGAGCTTCTTAGCGTCAGGGGGAAGGGTTCACAGTCATGCCAGTTTTGCTCCATGCTGCTCTCTGCTTAAAAGTCTTTTATTTTTAGAAATGGTGATATCTACTTAAATAAAGAGGGATCCAGGCTTTTTTATTCATTCAGTAATTTAGAACAGAGCTTCTGGCTTTGGTGCAGCTGGCTTGCACTGGCAGTGCATGTCCCTCCCCACTCATGTGGCAGTGGGAGAGGGGTCCATGGGCTGCACGTTAAGTTCTTGTGGGCCATAGGCTGACCCCTCATGGGCCACCAGTTGGACAGCCCTGATTTAGAAAGTCAAATTGTGACTTCAGATCACAGCAAAATGTCCCACCGTTTTCAGTCGGGTGAGGATTAAGCACTAACATATGGGCTTCCCCTCTAAAAAGTTACTTTCCTGACTACTTGTTCCAGATGGGCTTCTGAATAATTTACAGAAAAGCTTGTTGCTCTTCTTTATGTTGCAAAATAATCTTCAAAAAAGTTCTGTTTTTTAAAACATAGGTTTGCTTTTGAAATTTCAGTCTTTCCCACATACAGCCATGTAGAATGCAGCATCTTGCAGACACTCCTATACACACACACGGACTTTCTTTCTCTGATCTCCCTCTCCCGCCAGCCCCACTAGACACTGGGTGCATCTACATGTTCATTAATGCACCTCTGCTACTATGCATTAAGTTTGGTACCTCTCATATAAGGTACTACATGAAAGCACATTAGCCTGTGCTAATATTCAGTAGCAAAGGCAAACTTTTTTTTAATGATGCTTAATGTGTAGTAGAGTAATTCTACTGTGTATTAGCCTGGTTTTTGTCGTGATATGCTTATGTGAAGTAGAATTAGTCTGCTGCTCATTAAGCATCTTGTGTAAAAGTGCCCACTGAAAACCTCCATTCAGGTGCCTGCCTCCCTAGAACATCTAGGTTCTACAAAGATCTTGACCAAATCCCCTAACAAACAGATCATCTGGTATTCTCGATATTTCCAAAGTAGTATTGTCACACCCCATCATTCAGGAATCACGTACCAACTCCCCCAAACATATGTACTCATGGTATTTGAAGTAAATAAAATAAATCAGTATTCAGTTCATTTTTTTTCCTTTCTGGTTTTTGACCCAGGATGGTGCACTTCAGTCATGTTTTCCAGGTTGTTCCCTAAAGCCAAGAGGGCTGAAAGCTATCTTTATTAATTTAACGGAAGCTAGGATTTGTATGCAATCACTTGAGCTCTGAAGCTGGAGCTTAAAGAAAAACACCAGACATTGGGAGATTTGTGATTTGAGAGTTGCTAAAATGCTAAAGTAATAATCAAAACAAAGCTTATGCATAGACATACCTTTTCAGGTCAATTTTAATATGCCAGTACTGCAGGAGAATATGCAATGTGCCTGGGGATTTTGCTTCACAGTGTATCTTCTTAAAGACCCTTGACCCAGTTCTGAAAACCTCGCTCCTAATGACTACAGTGGAACTTTTACCTGATTACTAGAACTGTATGTGAGCTGCACATGCATAAAAGAATAAAGAAACAGTCTTATGTAGCATTGTGGATAATTGAATAATATGCACATATTCTACTCAACATGTCTGTTTTGTTCTTTTTTGTAGAAGAAAATTTCTGATGTTCTTGCAAAATCATCTCTCAAACCAGGAGTCCCTGAGGACCTGCAAAATCTACTTAATCGGCATTTTGGTACTAAACGTTCAGTAATTGAACTAGAAGAATTAAAACTGCCAGGTAAAAAATGCTGTAACAAAGAGAGATGTTTTTACTGTTTCTTGCACAGGAGAAGAATTATTTTCTTCTAGGAAACAGAGGATGTTTTAGGACATATCTAAGTCCGGTGGGTCTATTTTATAAAAATAATTTCAAAGTTATATTGCAATGTTGTTTCAACTGATTATTTCTTTTGGAGTAAGTAGTGGCTCTGCTTTCTCATTTTCATGGTTATGGGAATGGAAGGGAAGCATTTTTAAATAGACCCACTCTGTAAAATGTTATTTCAGGAACTTTTCTTTTTTATAAGAAGTGATGGGATTTCTGAATGATGATAATGGCTAAAAAGACTCCTGGTGTTAGTTGAATTGCACCCAGATACTTAACAGATGGGCTCACCTGAACTGAAGCATATTTTAAATGAAAAATAAACAGTTGTCATTCTAATTGGTTCAGGTTCTTTGTACCTGTTGACTTTTCAAAGAACTACATGAAATGAGCTGGTGACTATAGTCCAGTGTGTAGTGGATAGATTTCAACCACACCTAGCTCTTTTGTTGACAGTCTTCTGGAATCGCTTCCCTTACAGATCAACCATTAAAAGAGTATGGCATAGAGACAAAAGTCTTATGTCATTCCTTTGAAATTTTAAGGCTTGCTAGAGGTGTAGTTGAAAGTGTTCTGCTTTGCCTTTTGTTTTGTGGATAAGGGGAAAATTCATTTTCCAGAACTGTCAATGCAGCATTTTTCAAAAGCTTCAAATTCATAAAGTTATTTTGTTTCAGTTTAAAAGTCAAAGTATAATTTTCTTAAGGTTTGGAAAGTGAGAGGGTTTTTTCTGTTGTAGCTTACCTTAGCTCCTGATAGATTTAGCTTAAAACTTTAAAGGTTTTTCATTCTGAGCCTGGGGGGTAGCATTAATCCTGGTAACTGAAGTTATATGAAGTTAACATGAGCACCTGTTTTTAGATATTGTGTACTTGGAGCCAACAAGACCCTACTTACAAGTTAATTAACTTATATGTTAGTTTATTGCTACTCCCTGAACTCTTTCTGCCCTGTGCCCCTTGTGGAACATTTCAGTCCAGCTGTGCTCTCTCTTTTGTAGTGCTTAAAGCTTGTCTTTCTAGATAGCTGCTCTATCTTGACAGCTTTGTTTGGACACACATGATCCTAGTTTGACCCTCATTTCTGCCTTTGGGGTCAGCTTAGCTTTCTTCATGAATCAAGAGATCTGCTCTTCTCCCACATTATAGCCTGAAACCAGAGAAGTTCCTTCTGTACTGCTCTGAGCCACTTAAATTTTGTATTTCTAGGATCTATAGGGTACTGTGCAAATAATACATCTCTGTGATCTCTTTCCCAATCAGAAAGGCCTTTAGGCCAGAGAAGCAATTCATTTACATATGGATTGGGTTTGGGGTTGTTGTTTTTTTCTGTCTGTTTTTTTTTTTTCTTTTGGCCAGGAGTTGGAAGCTTACAAAGCCAAGGGGGTTAGTGACTTATACAGCTGTCAAGTCATTCATATCAGATCACTGGGCAGAACAGAGAACAACTACTTTGAGTTGTTTGTTCATGTCAGAAAAATACAGTGAATGTAGACGCTTTGCTGTGAGCCAGTGTGGCTTTTGTCTGCTGCGGGCTCTGGGTCTGCAGTTTTCTTCTTTCTGGGCCTGTCTAAGGTGTCATTAACATTGGTGATACTGAAGATTAGTGATTTTATTTAGTCTTCCAGTTGGAAGGTAGAGAAGAACCATGTCTTTGTCAATCTTCTTTTGAACTATTCAGTGTTGTTTGGCTATTAACAGTGTTGCTAGCTATTAAGCAGAACAGTCAAAGATATATTTCATAGATTTCACAGACATTAGGGCTGGAAGGGACCTCGGAAGATCGAGTCCAGCCCCCTGCCCATAGGGCAGGAAGTCAGCTGGGGTCATAGGATCCCAGCAAGATAAACATCCAGTTTGCTCTTGAAGGTGTTCAATGAAGGCGCTTGAACCACCTCCGGTGGCAGGCTGTTCCAGACCTTGGGTGCTCGGACAGTAAAGAAATTCTTCCTTATGTCCAGCCTGAAACGGTCTTGTAGTAGTTTATGACCGTTCGACCTAGTTGTCATCCCTTGGGGCGCTCTGGTGAACAAACGTTCCCCCAGATACTGGTGGTCACCCCTGATAAACTTATAGGTGGCCATCAGATCACCCCTGAGCCTGCGCTTTTCCAGGCTAAAGAGCCCCAGGGCTCTCAGCCTGTCATCGTAGGGTCTGCTTCCCTGACCTCTGATCATGCGCGTGGCTCTTCTCTGGACTCTCTCAAGCTTCTCCACATCCTTTTTGAATTGTGGAGCCCAAAACTGGACACAGTACTCCAGCTGCGGCCTCACTAAGGCCGAGTACAGGGGGAGAATGACGTCCCGGGATTTGCTTGAGAAGCATCTATGGATGCAAGCCAGCATTTTGGTC
>NW_005842551.1:385760-391136 GCF_000455745.1 Alligator sinensis
CTCCAAGATGGAATAGACTTAGCTTGTGCATTGAGGATCGCTCCCTTGAGGAGAAACCACTCTTCTTGAACTCCCCTCTCCCTGGGGTCATGGTCCCTTAGGGCCTCACTGACAAGCCTCCTGAGCTTGTCAAAGTTGGCTTTCCTGAAGTCAAGGGCTTCCGTGTTGCTGACTGATATATATCCTCTGACATCTACGTTGGACTCTCTCCAATTTGTCCACATCCTTTCTGTAGTGGGGGGCCAAACTGAACGCAGTACTCCAGATGCAGCTTCACCAGTGCTGAACAGAGGAGGGCAATGAAAATGGTGAGGGCGGTGGGGCACATGGCTTCCAAGGAGAGAGAAGACTGAGAGGGGATTTAACAGCCTTCAGCTACTTGAGGAGTGATTCCAAAGAGGATGAAGGTAGACTGTTCTCAGTGGTGGCAGATGACAGAACAAGAAGCAGTGATCTCAAGTTGCAGCCAGGGAAGTTTAGTCTGGATATTGGAAAAAACTCTCTCACTAGAAGGGTAGTAAAACAGTGGAACAGCTTATCCAGAGAGGTCGTGGACTCTCCATTCCTAGAGACTTAAGACCTGGCTAGACAAAGCTTTGCCTGGGATGAGCTAGTTGGGGATTGTCCTGTTTGAACAGGGGGTTGGACTAGATGACCTCCTGAGGTCCCTTCCAACCCTAATTTTCTATGATTCTGTCTCTAATTTATACCAACAACAATGGATGCCACAGAAGGTAATGAACAGGGAATAGATCACGCTAGATATACCTGGTTCAGTGTTCTCCTTCTAAAGCATTCCCCTCCTGCCACTGTCAAAGACAGGATACTGAGATAGATGGAGCACTAGTCTGACCCACTATGACATTTCTTATGTTCTTATGAGTTTGAGGTATCACATTTGGCCTGCTTGGGTCCTTGTTAGCATACATAGCAACAAAGGGAGATGACATGATTATTCAGGAGGATGGTGGGTGCATCTCTGTATTCAGTTAGTTGCGACTAGAATTATTGCACATTAAGCAAATGTACAGTAAATGATTTTTAGCAGGTGTCTAAACGTGCATGGATCTGGCACTACATTTAGTGCCAGGTCCCTCCAGCCATGCCATGTGCCGCTGTGGCCACTGGGGGGGGGGGACTTCAGCTTACAGCCACAGCTGCCAGCACTTGGCAGCTATCTTTAAAACATCCTCCCCCTCCCCTCCCTCTGCCCACCCTGTGTTTTCTGGGTAGCCAATTGCAGTGCACAGATGAACAGTGCGGTATGAACACAGGCAGCATGTGGCAGCTCTGCTCCTGTCCCATCTGTGGGCCTCTGCTATGATTTCCCTGGCCCTGGCAACCAGGAACAGCAAAACAAATTTGAGGAAACGAAACAGTACAGTGCTTCAAAATGAAATGAAACACTGTCCCTTCAAAATGGACATTGAAATGAAATGATGGTGTTTTGCACAGCTCTACTGAGCGCCCTTACCTCCTCTGAGATCCCTCCCTTCCCAGCCTTAAATACATGAGACAGTGATCTTAATACAAGAGTTTAGATTCAGATTTCAACCATCATAAATCTAGGTCCTGAGCAACAGGAAGTTCATCAGCTGGAGGGTGCAATGACGACAAACAATTTCTCTCAGCAAACTTCACTAGCAAGGCTTTTTCCAGGCTCCAGCTATAAAGTAAATCTGCCTCCCGGTGAGAAATCGAGGGAATGAGACACTCAGCAATAATATCTCCTGTCTGTTTGAAAATGAGAATGCTGTGGGTTTAGCGTACAAGGAATGAAATGTTGGGATAAATCTTGTCTCGGAGCACTCTAGAGGGTAGGGAAGGGTATTGAAATGTCCTCTTCCCTGCTTGCCCAAGGAGCACACTGACAGAAGCGTCCACAACTAAAACTCTTCTCCATTACTGCCTAATGCTAATTATTTAAAGCAGTGCAAGGCCAAAACAGAAAAAAAACTCTACTACCTGACCACTAGTTTGTGATTCAGCACAAGGTGTACTTTCAGTACTAGTCCCTTTGAAAAACACAAAGCTAGACTCTTGGCCGCCTACAGACATGAAAAAAACCAAACCCCCCTCCCAGCGCTTTACTTTCAGCTCAGTTTGCCCCTGTACTGAGTGCAGCACAAGCCCAGAAGAGGCATCACATTCGTTTAACCCTGTTTGTTCAACATCTGTATAGATTGCGCACTTCAGCAGGGCTTTTTGGCACTTTTGTCTAAGAGCTGATTGAATCAGCTTTTAGATAAAAGCGTCAAAAAGCCCCACTAAAGCACCTGATGTATACAGACACTGAGGAGCAAGGTCAAACTAACATGCTTTCTGTTCTGGTAAAGTGCTGCTTTTTAGGTTTTTTTCACATCTGTCAGCAGCCTTTGTGGCTTTCTGGAAGGACACAACAGTTAGAGCCTTGGGAATTGCCCATTCTTATTATTTGGCACAAATCAGGCCTTTTTGTGTCCTCTCATATTCAGGTTTTCAGATTGACATGAAATTGCCTCCAATTTGCCAATTATAAAATATTTTACATATTACCATGGATGTATAGTTTGTTTTTTTTTTAACTAAACTGGTTTACCATTGTCAAAACAGAAAACATTTAGCCTATATGCTTCCACATCTCACCAAGCAGTACCCTATGCAAAAGTTAATGCTGCCTGAGGTCGCATGCTTCCTATAGCATCATAACATGCTGTAGGATGTCTGTGGAGGGAAATGTTAAAACTGTGCGTGAATGAAGTGAGGGGCTGCTGGCCCATGGCAGCTCTTGGCCTATTGGATGGATAAAATATGGCATCTTTATATCCTAGAAAAGGTCTCATAGTGGAGAGCTTCTTCCTTGGATGTCTTGAGTATATTTCAAAAGTCCTTGCAGCAGCAGGATGCTGACTACTGTTGTGCGACTGTTTTACTTGTGGAAGGTTATGGTGCTATGCTTTGTGGTTGTGTGGCAGGGTGGACTGTGTAGTTTTAGTAATAGGTTAGACAAAGATTTGTATGGGATGGTTTAGATAGGAATGGTTCTGCCTCAGGCAGGATCTTGGATGAGATGACCTCTAAAGGTCCCTTCCAGCCCAACTTTTCTATGATTCTATGATTAAAGTGCAATGCAAATAGTTATATGACTCTGTGTGTGTGTAATTTACAGACTGCATTTCTCTGTGGGTTTCAGTTGTGACAAACTCACTGATTAAAAAGTGACCTGGTGACCCATGTGTAATGCATCAGTGGGTTCTTTTGTTCTACACAGTACAATTATTTTGCTAACACATGAATATAAATCTGCCACACTAGCAGTGACTCAGTGGTCCAGCAAGTTCATTGTAAAGTTTCTTGCTGTGGCCTCTGATTGCTATTACAAAGCTGTGTGCAAGCCCACTACTATGGATGTAGTCAGTTGTGCAGTTCTGTACATAAAGGAGGTCTGATCAGGGAACAGTTCAGATAATTGAAGAAGGAATGAAAGTTGTATTGAAAGGTGTTACCATGATTTGGTTAACCAGACTAAAATCTTGCATTTGTGGCCTCATGGTGATCATGACATTCTATTTCCCAAAAAGCAGTCTACATGGTTTTCAAAGAATAAGCATTTCCAGTGGATTTAATTCAAGTGTAATTTAACAGGCATACCTACTGATACACCAAAAACATGTAAATCCACTCTATTATGTTGCTGCAAATCTGTCAACAGAGACATCTTGTCTTGTATGATTTCAGATTCCTGTTTCCTGCCAGCCAATGACCTCACCCACAGTTTTTCTTCATACTTGAAAGAAAGTGAGTAAGAACTTGGTTAGGAGAAGCACAGAGTTGTCCTTGAAACTATTTAAATTCAGTATTTGAGACAAGATAGAAACCTTATAATTTAGGAAAGATAACACTAAAGAATCTATGTCTGTACACTTGAAATTATCAGTCTGTAGAACAGTCATGCATCATCTGTGATTTTGCATTAAAAGGTTTGTTTCTTCATTATTTTATACTGAAAATGTATCATTCTGCATTGGAGTTTTTAAATTTTGCTTTTAAAGAAATGGTTGGGAAATATTTCTCATAGGTGACCAGGCTTTGTTAAACAAGTAAGTGTGTTTTCATAATTTTCATAATTGTAACATTTATCACTGTCCCTGTCTAGCAGAATTAACAACGGGAATTTCTATCATCTTACATCCTGATAAAGAGATCTTCTTTTAAGTTTTGTGGCACAAGAACTGTCTGTCTTTTACAATTTCTCCCTGGATTAAAGCACTGATATAAATCAAGTTGCATAGCAAGTGAATGAGAAAATGAAGTTGATTAATTTACATATGCATGCACAAAAGTGGAAATGTCATCTTTATTTAACCCAGTGATTCTGAAACAAGGTGCTCCGGCACCCTGGGTGCCTTGAGATCCTTTCAAGGGAGTCACGGGGTGCCACACAATGTTAGAACTGTTGGCATGCAAACAAGATTCAGAAGATAAATGTAGAGATTTCAAATAGAAATTCACAGTGTTCAAAACATTCAGACCCTGTTGTGGTCTGAGTTCTTTGCAACAGAATTGCCCTATTATTTTTCTGTAGTCAAAAATAAGTGAAAACTAAGAAAGAGCTGGCATTTTCTGGGGGGTGCTTTGAGTCTAACAAGGGGTGCCTTGAATCTAATGAAGTTGAGAATCACTGATTTAACCTATGTGGTTGTATAATATACTTGGGAATTATATTTTCTTGGAGGATACATTAGAGATTTTGTTTTATTAATTTCTCAGATATGCCTTAAACTACAAGTTTTGCTACAAACCTAGATCTTGTAGTGGTCAATGTACAGGAAGTGTGCTCTGGTTTTCATGCGCACATGTCATTTGCAGTTGTGGTTTGTATTTCAGTAGTAGCTTTCTCTCTGTAAGTTGTGCTTCTCATTTACAGTCTGTCCCAAATGGGTAAAGCTTCGTAAAACTCACAAGGAGAAGAAGTCGGTGTTGATGCTGATTCTTTGCAGCTCTGCTGTCCGTTCCCTGGAGCTTATTAAGTATGTTGATAGCAAATGTCACATTGAGATTAACACCCATTCAGGGGTTTTGCCTAGAACCACAGATATAAAGGCAAAACTAGGACACTGCCTCTGCTAGCTAACAAAGTTACTCACTCACCTAATGCAGTCTCCCTAGCTACTTTAAACAGTGGTGCTGTGGCATTTGGTTTAGATTAAAGTATCATTTAATAACTCAGTGGCAGAGAGCTACTATATTTGTTAAAAAAAAAAAAGTACATTGCTTCTAGGAAGATATAAAAGCTTATTATAGTTAGAAACAGAAAGAACTCCTAAAGGATCACAAGTGAAAACTAATGTTTTGGAATGCCATGTCATGACATTTATAACATAGAACACAACAGAA
>NW_005842551.1:391167-403168 GCF_000455745.1 Alligator sinensis
AGGACCTTAGCAGAGGTCTGCGTGTCTGGTCTTTGTTTCCCATTGTCTATGTTAAAGCTTCTTGGTTCTCACATTGGCCAAAGACTATTTGAGGCCTGTAGTCTTCATGCTGTCCCCTTGCAGAAGTAGCAGTAAACAATTTATCAGTGGGCGTGTCTACACAAGATGCTATGTTTCTGTAGTGACAAGCTACGGCAACATAGCATCAGTGGGCATGAACTGTGGCACCAGCTACTGCACAGTAGAGTCAGAAATGACCTGTGTGCCACCGGGACTACGCAGTAACAGTGGTAATGGCACAGGCTAAAGCAAATACTAAAGGACTCCGCAGTAAGACCTGCACAGTCAGATGCATGTGTAGTGATAATTTTATTACAGTCAATGACAACTCCTGCAATTGACTTTTTTGCCTTCATCCCAATTCTTGAGGGTATCCTGTGGCCCAATAATCAAGTGGAGAAGAGCCAGGCTGGATGAATTTTACATTTATTTTGTCCTGCATAGTTTATATTTATGTAGTATAGAGTGGTTTCTTCATAGAGAATTTTGTGTCAAAGTGGAGTCTCAGGGAACTGTTCTCACCTTTGGATAAACAAGACTTCTGAGTAACTGGAGTGAAGATAATTGAAGCTCCTCTTGCAGTGAAGGTTATGGGAGGCCAGGAGGGATGGTAGTCCTAAGTGTGGCATTACATAAGGAAACTATAAATCTTAGCTTTGCCAGTAGGGAATGGTTCACTGCAGGTCTTGTGTTCCATGGTGGAAAGATTTTTGTTTTTAAATTTGGCAATTGCTCAGTCAGTGATTTTAGAATAAATTAATTTTGAAAGCACAGCCCTACCTGTCCTTTAAATATTATCTAAATGCACATCTAAATAGCTTGTGTTAATTGCTCCTAAATCACACCCTCATTGTTTATGTACCCTTGGAACTACTTAAAAGAGATTATCATCTCTTATTATCATGATTGTGGAGATTATCATACATATACATCATTATTTGAAGGGAGATTTTGAAAGTACAAGTCAGTCAGTTGGAATTGTTTACTAACATTGAAAAATCCAATCTCTCATCATTGTACTAGAAAGTCCTTTTGCTTTCCCCCTTGTGCACTCTTCATTGCAGGACTGATATCTCAGTTATATTTTTAATTTATCCGATGCTAGGTCAATGACAGCATTCAAAGGAGACTGCAAAGTTCTGAAATTGTTTGCAAAACACATAAAGGTGAGCAGGTTTTAAGATTACTTTGATAATATGGCTAACCAGTCGTATGTCACTGCCTTTGGCAGTAATAATGTGTTTCAATTACATCACTACATAAGGTTTCCTCTTTGTAGCCTCTTATGTGATTACAAGCAGTGCCTCCAGGCCCTCCCCATTTTCTCTTGTACTTTGTGTCTTTATGTGCTGTTCAAGTTCTTGCATATGTTGTTTATAGATGTTTGTTTGTTTGGGTCAAAAGGGACCTCAGCAGATCATCGAGCCCAACCCCCTGCCCTGGGCAGGAAAGAGCGCTGGGGTCAGATGACCCCATCCAGGTGCAAGACTAGCCTCTTCTTAAAGACCCCCAAGGTAGGAGAGAGCACTACCTCCCTTGGAAGCCCATTCCAGATTTTGGCAACCCTTACTGTAAATAAGTTCTTCCTGATGTCTAACCTAAATCTGCTCTCCGTCAGTTTGTGGCCATTGTTTCTAGTTACCCCAAGGGGTGCCCTGGTAAACAGAGCATCTCCGATTTCTTGCTGTCCCCCACCCTTTCCCCTTCCCCCTCCAGATGAATTTGTAGGCAGCCACAAGATCACCTCTCAGCCTTCTATTGATCCAGGGCCCTCAATCTCTCCTTGAAGGGCTTTGCCTTCAGGCCCTAAACCACACAAGTGGCCCTCCTCTGAACCCTCTCAAGGTGTCCACATCCCTCTTGAAATGTGGCACCCAAAACTGGACACAGTACTCCAACTGCAGCCTGACCAGTGCCTCATAAAGGGGAAGTATCACCTCCTTGGACCTGTTTGTCATGCATTTGCTAATGCATGATAAAGTGTGGTTAGCTTAACTGATCACTTCATCACATTGACGACTCACGTTCATCTTGAAGTCAACTGGGGCTCCAAGATCCCTTTCTGTTGCTGTGCTGCTGAGAAGGTTGTCCCCCAGCCTGTAAGTGTGTTAATGATTCCTTCTCTCTAGGTGCAGCACCTTGCACTTGTTCTTATTGAACTGCATCCCACTTTGTTCCGTCCACTTTTCCAACCTGTCCAGATCCGCCTGGATTTGTTCCCTGCCCTCTGGTATATTAACTTTACCCCATAATTTGGTATCATCTGCGAATTTGGATAGAGTGCTTTCCACACCCTCATCCAACTCACTGATGAAGTCATTGAACAACATCGGTCCAAGTACTAAGCTGTGTGGGACTCCATTGCCCACATCTTTCCAGGCTGATACCGACCCATCCACCAACACTCTCTGGGTGCGACCCCTAAGCCAATTTACTACCCACCTGACCGTGTAATCATCTACGTCACAGTCACTCAGTTTATCTATAAGAATATAATAAGATACTGTATCAAAGGCCTTAAAATCCAAGTAAATAACATCCACCTCAATTCCTGCATCTAAACATTTTGTGACCTGGTCGTAAAAAGAAACAAGGTTAGTCAGGCAGGCTCTACCTGCTATGAATCCATGCTGGTTGCCTTTTAGCATTTCTTTCCCTGCTGGACTCCCAGAAATGTGATCCTTAATAATTTTTTCAAAGGTTTCCCCGAGGATAGAGGTGAGACTAACTGATCTATAGTTACCAGGATCCTCCTTCCTCCCCTTCTTGAAAATAGGGACCACATTGGCCCTTTTCCAGTCCTCTGGCACCTGACCTGAGCACCAAGAGTGCTCAAACAGCCATGTCAATGGCTCTGCTATGACACTGGGCAGTTCCTTCAGCACTCTTGGATGAAGATCATCCGGGCCTGCTGACTTTAAACACGTCTAGCCCCTCCAAGTATCTCTTCGCTAAGTCTGTGCTAACAGTTGGTGGGCTGGTTCCCCCTTTATGCCTATCTGTGATCCAATTGGGAGGTTTGTCCTGATCTGAGCTCAGGAATACAGAGGCAAAGAACTCATTGAAGAGCTCAGCTTTGTCCCCCTTCTCTGTCACTAATTGCTCTTGTTTGTCTTGTAGGGGGCCTATGCTACCCTGTGCCGCCTTTTTGCTTTCTATATACCTGAAGAAGAACTTTTTGTTGTCTTTAATTTTTGTTGCCAGCCTAAGTTCCATTTCTGCTTTGGCCTTTCTGACTGCCTCCCTGCGAGTACGGGCCAAGTAGGTATACTCTGCCTTGGTAACTATCCCCTGCTTTCACAGCCTATATGCCTCTTTTTTGCCACAATGCTTTCCTGGATTTCCCTGTTCAGCCAAGAGGGTTTCTTGGCCCCTTTGCCGCCCCTTGGCCCCCTTTCCTATGCAAGGGGATTGTCTCCTTTTGTGCCTTTAGGACTGCTCCCTTTAGGAACAACCACTCTTCTTGGACTCCCATCTCACCAATTCTCCTGTTCTTCAGTGCCTCGCTAACAAATCTCCTGAGCACACTGAAGTTAGCCTTTCCAAAGTCTAGCACTTCTGCCCTATTGGTTATCTTCCCCACACTGTGCCAGATAGTGAATTCAGTCAAGTGATGGTCACTGTCCCCTAGGTTACCTCATGTCAGTAGATCTCCCAATAAATCATCCCCTGTAGCCAGCACCAAGTCCGGCAAGGCGTTTTCCCTAGTGGGACTGTATACTTCCTGTGTTAGGTGAAGGTCCTGTCTGCAGGTTAAGAACCTATGTGAACAGTTGGATCTAGCTGACTGTTCCTCCCAGCAGATGTCCAGGTAGTTTAGGTCACCCATGACAACCATGTCCCTTGACTGTACGGCCTCTGAGAGCTGTCTGTAGAATTCCATGTCCAACTCCTCCTCCTGATGTGGTGGCCTGTAGTAGACCCCCACTACCAAGTCCCTTTCCCCCCAACCCCCTTTCATTCTGACCCACAATACCTCATTTTGCCCCTCCTCTGATCCCACCTTGATTATGGAAGATGTATATTGCTCCTTCATGTAGAGAACCACACCTCCCCTTTTTCTCCCTACTGTAGCTCATCTGTACAGCCTGTAGCCCTCAATGTTTACTCCCCAGTCATGGGTAGGGTCCCACCAAGTTTCAGTTAGCTCAACTAGATCGAAGTTTTTGTTTGCAACCAGGAGTGTGAGTTCCTCCTGCTTGTCCCCCATGTTCCTATCATTAGTATAGAGACATTTGAGCCACACGATGGGTGCCCTTGGTGCCCCCCATCCTGATGCCCACTGGGCCCCTTAGTACTTATGTGGGCTGTTACAGTGCATGGCTCATGGTTTGTTGATCCTAGGTTGTCACTTGTCTGCATCCCTGCCCCCCGACAAACCTAGTGTAAAGTCCTGCAGAGGAGATCAGTCAACCTGTAAGAGAACAGACTCTTACCTTTTGAAGAGAGATGAAGACCACCCCACCCCAGGGTGCTCCTTTTGTGGAAATGTGAGTCATGGTTGAAGAAGCCACAACCCGCTTGATGACACCAACTCTGGAGCCATACAGAACATAGATAGAACATCCATAAACATCCATATTGTTATTTACCTGAATCCAAAATTACTTCAAATATATGACAACCTCCCCAGTAACTAGATTCCATACGTGGACAATTTTCTAATTATCACGGGGCTGTCTTAAATTCATCTTCCCGCCACTGTAGCAGGGAAAGCAGTGCAGGGTAGACACTTTGCCCCACAGGACTTGTGCCCCCCCCACCATTACCTGCCCTGCTCCCCTCCCCACTCCCCCTACTCACCCTGTGTGGTGGCTCCAGCTCTGACCCAGGGCATGATAGAGCATGTGGTGGCTCTGGCTCTGGCCAGGTGGCAGCAGTGGTGGCAGTTCTAGTCCCCGTTCCAGCTTCCCTGCTGCTACATTATCTTCCCTGTGCTCCACTACACATGAACCATACAGTCTCTGCCATGCTCTTCCACTTCCCTCGCCACACAATCTCCTGCACTCCCCCACCTTCATCACACAACCTCCCCTGAGCTGGGGCTGGGGCTGGGGCTGGGGCTGGGGCTGGAGCCACAGCAGCCATCTGTCCTTGGCTGTACTTGAATCCTAGACAAGGTTTCTTTTCCCCAGAGTGAATGGGGGAAAAAACCCTTGTCTTGGATTTAAGTAAATATGGTATGTGGGACCCAGTCAGATATTTTGGGCCAACTTTTCAACTTGCCTCAAACCAGCCTCTGATTTTGTGCTCGTTTTAGAAACCAAACCAAAGAAGCACCTGCTTGTATTTGTATCCACAACCTGAACTTGCACTTATGTTTGTTGTGCACAATGTAAGTGCTTGCTTATGTGTGCAAATGATGCTTGTATCAGATGCTGTGGCTGAAAATTTGTCCCTTCATATGTTTATATATCCCTTCATGTGCTTATTATCAAACAGGTAAATGCCATACAGCTTATTTCATCCTTTCCTTACCATCTCATCTGGGGTTGATTAGTGCAAAGTTCAATTTCCCTTAAGATCCCCGAGGTGAAAATCTCTCCATACAGTCTGAGAGGACTAGTTTGGAGAGGAGGCAGGCGATTGCTGTTGGCACTGAGAAGAGTCAGTTCAACAGAAGACTTTCAAAGGCACAAATGCCTGACCACTTTTAAGGGGAGCTGGAATGGTATCTGCTTGTTGTGTCTTTGAAAATCTCTGGGGAATAGTCCATTTTTAGTCTGAGAAGTGAAGGTTTTTGGTGTCTTTTTAAGTTATGTAAGAAGAGGTACTATGCTATTTGGAGTAAAGCATGGTGTTTGAAAGGAATACAAAACACTTGTGGTTTTACTTCTTTTGCATCTTTTCCCTCCTCTCTGTCCTTGAATTAGATAAAAGACCAGATGAACCTGCTGGAGAAATGTGTCACCCACCTGGGTGTTGGGACACCTGGGAGGATCAAAGCGCTAGTAGAGCAAGGTGGGAGATTTCTATTCTGACTTGAGCCTGTAAATCTGGTGACTAGCCTGTGGCATTTTTTTTTATTTCTGCTGTCACAAGTGTTGGTCAAAATTAGATCAAGAATCTAAGATTTAAAAATGCCCTGATTTAGTTAAAAAGAACTAATGACAGAAGACACCATAGCATGCAGTCTTAAGGGGAGCCCAAATCCAGAACCTTTTGCCATATAATTTGCTTCTTAAGTAAGCACTTATAAAAACAATATGTGGTGAAAATACCTACCTTATCATGATGGATCCTTTTTCCAGGCAGTTCAAAAAAGCTATACCCTGCTCTGTGATGCATCTGAAGGGAGGGAGCTGGCTGTGGCGTAAGCCTCCATCATCTCTCCCTCCAGGAAGCACAAGAATGGTGGTTTATTTGGGCTGTCTTTTCCAGCAGAGTTCAGATATCACAACTCAGCATCACAGTGCAGAGCCGGTGTTGTTAAATTACCAATATGACTGCTTCAAAAGGAAATGTGATTGAGTAAGGAGGGGCAGAGCTTGACCATGCCTCCTTCCTCACATTTGAGCTGTTTGAGTTTGGTGTTGAAATGTCTGATCTCTGAGGCCCCTTCTACATGTGCAGGTAAAAATGCTATGGGATCTAATGCATTATCTGCACAATCACCCCTGCCATGCTACACATGCATGACAGGAAGCATGATTGTTGGATCGTGAACCAGATCCCATCATGCCTTATTGCTGATGCAGGGGGAGCCGATGCTCCCTCTGCACCGGCAAGAAGCAAGTTCCCATGGCTGGGAGCCCTCTCAGCTGAGGGGGATCCCAGCTGCAGGGTTGCCCTATGGAGCCCATGGCTGAGAGACCGCAGCTGTTGCAATCTGCCAGCCATGGGGTGCACCACAAGCTCTGTGACTGAAAGACTGCAGTTGCTGTGATCTCACAGCCTTGGAGATGGCCCATGCACCCTGCAGCTAGGAGATCTCAGCAGTTGCAGTCTCCCAGCCAGGGGACACAGGTTACATGTGCAAGTTAAAGCTGGATAGAAATCCTCTATGGAGTTATTACATGTTTTCCAGCAATAATTTAATAGCTGGTTGGACCTTTTTAAAGTGCCATAGTTAATTTGCACATGTAGCCAGTTTAAATTAATTGCCCAGTTAACCAGGTAGTTGTGTAATAGATGTAACATGTAGAGGGGACCCAGAATAACAGAAAACTGGCATAAAAATGATGGCATTACCCAGTAGGCATGTAGGGTTCCACTGATGGGATCTTTCAAGCCTGGGTTCTTGTAACTTACCAGCTCATCCTTAGCCATAGAAATCCAATATCTTTGGTTTTAGGAAAAGGAAGCTTGGAGAATTATTTGCAGGAAGACTATTAGCTGTTGATATGCCTAGTAAGAGTAGTTGCTCTCCTTTTTTGTTTAGCTTCCAGAAAGGCCTGGAATTATGCAGTAAAGAATGCAGTATCGTTGCATTCATTTTTTAATGGGCAAACAAAGTGTTTAATTTTCAACCATGAGTTGCCTTGGGAGCAGACAACAAAAGATATAAAAGACAAAAATAATTTTGATAAGCATGTGTCACATTACTTTTATTGTCAAATTTGCACTGTCTTTTTCAGATGGCCTTAGCTTGAACTCTTTGAAATATCTGATTTTGGATTGGAACTGGAGAGATCAGAAGTTAAGGAGAATGATTGATATCCCTGAGGTACAGTATGGTCACCTCTCTTTAAAAAAAAGATATTTTAAATATATGTGCCTTCCAGTTCAGACATGCTTAACCCACAGATACTGGGAAGTCAGTAGGTTTTTTATATAAAAGCTGACTTTTGGTAGTTAGTATTTCAGTAACAATGAAAGTAATATTTTATTTAAAATTCTACATCCTCAGCTTTCCAACCTGGAAGTGGGGAGGTTTATGCCCTCATATTTTATGAACTGCATCAATACCAGTTATCACCAGCACACTTATCAGTCTTTCCCACAGAGGTATCTGTGAGCTAGATGTTCTTCCTTACAGAGACATTCCCTCAACAACCAGGCCCAACGGGCATGTTTCCTCAAAAACTGAAAAAAAGAAAAAAAATATAGACAAGCTTTTGAGGATGCAAAGAGAGCAGCTTTAGTTTTTGAGGCAGAAAGGCTCCCCCTTGTGATGAATGTGAACATGATACAAAGTTCTTGCACTGAAATTTACAAGGTATGTGAAACTCTGTGAATAATGACAAACTTAGAGTGGCTCACAGAAATGATAGCAAAGGTGACTGGCACAAATCTTACTATTACAAAGGGTGCCACTCATTGTGGAATGAAAAAGGATTTAGGTTTCTGAGAGTCACCTGAAATACATACACAGTGAGCATGTCTACACATTCATTAATGTGCAGTAGTTACTGCACATTTTGTTTAGTACTTTCTTAATGAAGTACTAACTCAGTGTAGTAACTACAGTTACTGCACAGTAGAGCCAGGTGCATGGGGGTGTTTTTTGTGACGCTTACTGAGCAGTAGCCTAATACTACTGTGTGGTAGCATATTAGCACAGTTTTTGCCTGGCACGCTACTGCGCAGTATTATTAGGCTACTGTGCATTAAGCATCCTGTGTAGAGCCGCCCACAGTAAACTGCAGATTCCACCTGATTTGCTTACAAGAGCTCAGGATTGCACTGCTGAGATATGAACCTGAAGACTTGACACTCAGGTCTCTAAGAAAACCCTTCAGGTTTCACTGAACTCTTGCCTTGCAGGTAGTATGCCCAACTAACTGATTACCTATAGCGAGTAACCCTGTATCAGGGATATTGTCATCAGGCCAAAATTGTTAATTTGACTGGATTTAGATAGGAAATTGAAGTTACAGAGTTAAAGTCTCAGGAGTCATTCAACTTAAGGAGGAATATTTGACCAGAGTTTTACCCCTTTTCTGTACGTAGGCATTGCAGAACAGCCTTCAGTCACAAAGTGCTTTTGTACAACGGCACTACGTAAGACTCTGTTGCTCAGCAACGTTAGCCATATATGTGACACATCTTGCAGTACTTTGTACTGCTTCAGGCACCAGTGTCTATTATAATCATTTACTTGGAAAGCATGTAATAAACTGCATGTAGATAGCATACTAGAGAGAAAGTGCCATAACACAGTAATAGACATATTTATCAAGTGTCCTAGCAGAAAAAAGGCATTACATGTGGAGTAAATTCTGACTGAACCAGGGCCTTGTTCTCCTTTTTGTATGGTGTGTGTACAATGACAACTTTATTATAAACTGCAATAAATAGTCAGTTGTGGGGAAGAGGGGGTTGCTTTTCAGAAATGGCTTCCTATTTTTGTATACAATTGTAGACCTGAAGTGAAATGATGATAGACAGTACTGCTAGCAACTTAATTTGCAACTCTGCTCAGATTGATGTGCTACGTGTTTGTGTGTGAAATTGTGTTCTTACAACTGGAGTTTTTTTTACAATATGACCCCTTGCCTTTCCAGTAAGTCCATTACTGTTCAGTGGTCCTCCATTACTCTGTCTTCCCATTCTGTTTAAATAAATCCATAGGAAGCATAAAGTCCTAGAAATGAATGTGTGTGTGCATGTCTGTGTAAACTCAAGTATGTTTTTATGTCAGCATATGTTAAAATTCACGTCCTGATTTTAACAGGTGCAAAGCACCCACCATGCTTGTTGCTTGTTATGTTCACACTTTTCTAATTCCCAGAAGGGAGGGAGGGAGGGGTTAGAGCAGACAAGAAGAATAACTTTTGGGGGTATAGTACAGGGGAGAGCTGATATCAGCCTAGAGGTCTTATGTTTCTGGGTGTGGTGGTGTTGCATGGATTTCTGATAAATATATGGACTTAAAAACAAGCTTCTCCTCTTCCCCTTCAGTGGTAATCTTTCCCATTACTTCTGGATGGTTAGGGTCTTGTGACACAGGGCACTTGCAAGTCAGGCATTCTTCCATCTTTGTTAACATTCAGTGACCAAGTACATAACCTCAACATCACATTAATGAAAACTATTGTGTGCTCTTTTGATTTCTTGTCTTTTCCTGTGCACACCCCAAACAGGAGAGGGAAACCACAAGAATCAGAATAATCAGGCTAAGAGGAACTTACCAGATTCCTTTTGGAGGAACATGTTAACTCTACTGAGGTATAAGGATTTCAGTGCAGTCTGTTTATACGTTTCAAATATGTCAGTAGAAAAAGATTTCTGCACTGAAAACATTTGTGCTTAGACACTGATTCCAGCCTGTGGTAGTATCATAGCTTCTGAAGCTGCAAAAGTTACTAGTGTTGCAAGCACCACATTACTTATTTTTCCCAGCACATTGAAAGCCTATTCTTTGTTTTTTTTTTTTTGTAAACAGTTCTGAAAATGGCCAATGGCAAATTCAGTGATGTGTACTATGCTTTTTTTTCAGATTAAGAGAATTACTGTATTTACTTGAATTCAAAACAGGGAGGAAAAAGCCCCTTGTCTTAGATTCATGTACAAAGTGGGGGGAGGAAAGGTGAGGGAGGGGCAGGCAGCTGCTGCAGCTCTGACCCCTGGCCCTGAGCCTGGTTCTAAGCCAGAATCAGTCTCCTGCCCTGCCTCTGCTTGCCCTCTGGAACTTCTGCCCTCCCCCTTCCTCCTTCTCCCCACTTACTATTAAGTGCAGCTCATCTCTGGCTTGGTGTGGGTTCCCTCCCTGGCATGGAGCACATAGAAACTGTGTCCCCTGCCTGGCCAGTCAGCAACACTGGCACTGCTGCATGGCCCAGCAAGGGGTGAGTTTCCATGTGCCATGCTCTGGGAGGGAACAGGGCCCAGGAAGAGGTGGTGGGTTGGGGTGGGGAAGAGGCTGTGGGGAGCTGTGAGTGGGAGCATGCCAGTAGTATGGTGGGGGGAGGCTTCAAGGAGAAGTGGAGGGTGGGGCAGAGAGCCAGGAGAGCCACCTGATCACCCCCCAGCCACCAGACACCCCTCCCCCACCACTATTTTCCTTGCTATAGCAGCAGGGAGGGATAAATTCAGGGCAACCCTTCAATACTTATATTCAATACAAGAAAAATCATAACAAATGTATACATTTTCCGTATATAGAATCTGATAATTGAGGGGCCATCCTAAATTCAGAGTCAACTTAGATTTGAGAAAATATGGTATTGTTCACCCCTTTGCATAACTCACTAAGGCCAGAGGAAGCATTGGCCAGACCTTTCCTCTGGCTGAGATGAAGCAAGGTAATGTTAAGTGCAGGGGTTGATAACCTTTTACTAACAGTGGGCCACCTAGATCTGGATGGTGCTGCCCATCCCGTGCTGCACCCCAGTTCCTGCTTTGTGCAGAGGGGCTGATCCCTCCCCTCCCCCACCATGCAGCCTCTGAAAGACATTGTGAGGGACAATTCAGAGTTGTTAATTTGGTGAGCAGAGGCCGCACTGCCCTGCACAGAGCCCTGATCCAACATTGCTCACAAGCTCTCCTGTTGTAGCCTGCAGCAAGATTAGCTGGCCCTTCGTACAATGCGGAACCTGGAATCTGGAGTGAATCCAATGGCTAGCCTGTAACAGGGAATCACTGGGCCTTTAGTAAAACACAGACCGCAAAAGAGACTGGATCTGTCCTGCAGGTCATAGATTACCAGCCCCTAGTTTAGTCCAAAGAGTAAACTTCTTGGTAAATTGTTCACAACAGGAGATGATAATGAAAGTCCTGAAGTAGTCATGACTTTAGGGAAGTTTCTGTGCTTGCTATAACTCTCCAGTTGGCATTTCAAATACATTTGAGGGGTTTGAAGGCAGGAAATTTGGGGGTATTTCTACACTGCAATACAGCAGAACATTTGCATCTTATGCAGATGAACGAAAGCTTTCAGTTTAAGTGCCAATAGCAGCGTATCTGTGGCATTACAGAGCTCAGCTAACTGCCCTGGTATGAGACCATTGTCTGTCCTAGGTGCCACCTAGGGGGCCTTCTAAGGGGAGCCCATGCTGAA
>NW_005842551.1:403199-411857 GCF_000455745.1 Alligator sinensis
CGTAAGCTGCTCAGGGCTCCACTGTTACTGGTTCATGAGCCTTGCTTTTTTAAACTGACTTGGGTGTGTCCACACTTCTGGATTGCAACACAGAGATGAGACATTTGACTGAACAGATAAGTTCTAGACTTTGTCCTGTTTCTCTTGTAAAGCCATCATTTGCATGTGGGCCTCTCCTTTAACTAATTACACATATTTGAATACATAGGTTGAATGTATCACTAGAGTAATGGGCAATACCCTGAGCACTTTTGGTAATCTCCCCCCTTTATGTTTTGTTCAATTTTTGTTTTCTTCAGATAAAGAAAGAAACAATCGACCTTCTGGAAATGGGCATTATAAAGCTGTGCCAAGAGGGCTCTGTGAAGCTGGGACTCTTTTAGTGGTGTAACTAATTGGGATGACTTTTGCAGGTGTATTTCACGTATTGTGTTGTCTGTTATTACCAACTGTGCAATGGCTGACTGGATTCTGATGTTCCATTCTCCAGGTGCTTAGCAGAAATACCTACTTTGGGAGCTCCCTTTTCTTTTAATAATAAAGTAAAGATCACCCCCCCCCCCCCCCCCCCCAAACAGGAGAGGGTGTAGTTTTTGTGTAGTTTTTGTGTTGG
The DNA here is from genome assembly GCF_000455745.1 of Alligator sinensis. Classification (NCBI taxonomy): domain Eukaryota; kingdom Metazoa; phylum Chordata; order Crocodylia; family Alligatoridae; genus Alligator; species Alligator sinensis. The sequence goes on from NW_005842551.1 coordinate 403,813, forward strand.
GGATTGTTGTTGCATGAACACTGTTGCATTGAAATTCCATGTACATTGACAGTAAAATAGTGGCTCTGGATTTTTATCATCCTAAAGATGTTGAAGACGACCTTACTTGTCCTGCCTGCCTCCTGCAGCCCCTCTGCTCTAATGATCTCCTTCCTTCAGTGCCCCTTTAAGAGTGATATCAGACAGCCCCTGCCATTGCAACTGTGGCATCGATGCCTACACAGTCAGATGGATTGCAAATTGGCTGAAGAGTCATACTCAGAGGGTGGTGGTAAACGGGTCATATTTGACCTGGGGGAAGTGGGCAGCGGAGTCCCCCAGGGCTCGGTCTTTGGGCTCGCACTGTTCAATTTCTTTATCAGTGGTTTGGATGACGGGGTGAAAAGCAACCTGTTTAAATTTGCTGATGATACCAAAATTTGGGGTGAGGTGGGCACACTAGTAGGGAGGGAAAGACTGCAGAAAGACCTGGATAGGTTGCAAGGGTGGGCTAACAAAAACAGGATGCGTTTCAATACTGACAAGCGCAGGGTGCTGCACTTGGGCAGTAGTAACCGGCAGCACACTTATAAGATGCGAAACTCCCTTCTTGAGAGCACGGAGGCAGAAAGGGATGAAAACTATAGACTCCTTGCATCTCAACAGGATGTCCAAGCATGAAAAAGTTATCACAGACCAGCTAAATTTCAGCATTCAGCACTGAGAGTCTTAGTACTCTTCCCAGATCACTTTAAATCTTGATTGGACTGCCCTGGACAGAGTGGATCTCCAGTAAGGAATAGAAGTATAGTTAGCTTTATTAGTCTGAAGTCAGTCAGAAGGTAGGGCAGGCTGGCACTTAAACTAACAATTAGTCTCTCTACACATGGAAGTCAAATGAAATGGATGACAATCAATCTACACAAGAAACTTGTTCAGGTATGCTGAGATATCTTTTTGCTGACTAGATGCAAGCAGATGAACATCATACCCAAGAGATTCCAGGTAACCAATCTACTCTGTTCTTCATACCACACAGCCTGTTCTGACAAGCTGTGCTTCTCTCTCTCCAAGGAACTGAGGAACCACTTCATCAGGGTTTGTTTCAGTTAGTCTCTAATGTGCCTCCCTGACCTTCCTACTGCCAGTGAGGAATAGACTTCTAAAGAATAAAAAACAGAAAAGACAGGGGCCAGGACTTTGGATTTTGCAGCACTGACTTTACCCTTGTCCTTTGCTCTGTGAGCTAACAAAGGCTGAGAGTAGCACCTTCCTGTCAGAGAGAGCAGACTAACTCCTACCAGTCTAAGTCTCTCCCCAGAGGGCTTGCCACAGTGCAGGGATTTTGGTGTTTGATATGCAGAACTGGTTTACTAGCATTCAACACATTGCACCAGTCTGCATTCCAGTCCCCCCCCCCCCAAAAAAATAAAAAAATAAAAAATTTAATCTAACCATCTTTTGGTCTGTTCTATCAACTTTACAGCTGGAAGGACACCTGAAGGTTGGTGTTACATAGTGAGTATATGTGATCTACAGTGTAGTGTCATTCCAGCGCAGTCCAGTTACCATCATATCAGGAAACAAAACGGGCCCACTTGCTTCTTCATTTTATATTGAATATTTGTATGAGACTAATACACAACTTCATAGTCCTTGGGGAGAGAAAAAGGAAACACTGTTGATATCTGGGTTATGAAACTGCCTCCCTTTTCTGAATGCCTTCCTGGAAGGAGATGGATTTGTGTCCTGGCTCTTTCTTGGGTGCAGTTCTAAAGTCTTGACTATGTAAAAATAGCATCATGGGGCTCTGTGTTTGTTGGATCAAATGCACTTATTTTATTAGTAAAAAATGCAAGTAAAAAGATTCCACCCCCTCTCCTCCATACTATTAGCTCTGCAGTCACAGCAGAACCTGAAACCAGCTGGGGCTGTATCTGGTTTGCACATCAAGTATATTTAGAATTTACTTAATTCAGATGGTGACTCGCAAACCAGCAAAAAGTCCATTTTGCTGTCCCTAAGCTATGTTGAGCAAACTGAGTAAAATATGCTGGTTTACTGGTTAGTAAAATACGGATCTTTATCAAAGGAATGGTAGAACTGGGCTGAAAAATGAAAATGAAGCAAGATTTTGTCTAAAAAAACGAAAGCTGGGGTATTTGGGGTTGAAATTCAAAGCCTCCTGTATCTGGATGCAATTTAATAGGAACATATTTAGTCAAACAGTGGTGCGATCTGTTAACAAGTCCCATTTATAATGCAGGTCAGCTAGTGTGTAGGTGGGAACAAACTGGGGGGCTGCAGTCTGAATTACTTGGAAGAGCAATAAATAACCTTTTATTCATTCAACCAACTTTTTTCCATTGCTGGATCTCCTTTGAACTGCAGCTGCCATGCTGGCTGCATTGTGGACTAAAGAAAGATGGGAAAAGGGTAGCTATTAGGGCTGTGCAAAACGGCACCATTCCATTTTGACTTGTATTTTGACATTTCGACGGAACAGCATTTCAAATTTCATTTTGATTCGAAATTACTGTTGTGTTTCGTTTCGTTGAAACAGTTTTGCTGTTTCAACATTTCTCCCATAGGCTATAACGGGGAATCTCGAAACAGCCTATAACTTTGTCATTTCTGGCCTGATTTGAATGAAACTTGCAGAAATGGTAGCCCCTTCTGAGGCCATGAAGCCTGCCAAGGTGCAGGGGTTTCAGGAAAACTGCACCTAAAAGTCTTGAAAGCAAAAAACTCACGTCATGTGTACGTGTTAAGCCACAGCGGGGTCTAAACAGCAGGCATGCTAGCCCCTGCTGAGGCCACAAAGCCTGCCAAGTTTAAAGGAGATAGGTGCAGGGGTTTCGGGGAAACTGCACCTCAAGCTGCTGACAAGTAAAACTCTTGACATGGGTGATACTGTGTATGTAAGGTGCAGCAGGGTGAAAGCTGCAGGCCTGCTAGCCCCTGCTGTGGTTACGAAGCCTGCCCGCTGTCAAGGAGATCGGTGCAGGGGTTCTGGGTTCTGGGGCCCTGCACCTCTGGCTGCTGACAGGCAAAACTCATGACATGGGTGGGTGACACTGTGTGTGTGTGTGTGTGTGTGTGTGTGTGTGTGTGTGTGTGTGTTTTAAGGTGCGCCGTCACTCAGCTGACACCAAGGCGGAAGACAGTTCAGACAATGCTGCCTCCTTTGCAGTTTTTCCATCCCTCCCCCAGAGCACTGGGATTGGAAGGGACCTCAGAGAAGGATGACAGTCACTGGCCAGCTACACAGTCAATAATGAGAGCGCTCCTTCCCCACCCTTCCCCCTTCTTCCCCCTCCCTCTCCTTACTTTAGTTTCTGTTTCCCTGCAGGTGAAACTCTAAACGTTTAGAAAATTTCGAAACATTTTGACTTGCCTCATTTCATTTCGAGGCTGTTTCAAAGCTCTCTGTTTTGTTTTGATGTTGCTGTTTCGAGCTCCAAACTAGTTGAAACAGTGCCGAAATGAAACTGCCGGTGAAATTTCATACAGCCCTAGTAGCTATAGGGATCCTATTTCCCTGTATCTTGTGCTCCCAGTTCACACAGGAAATGATGTATAATGTCAAAAGTGGCATTTAAGAGCTCAGAGGGGCTGACACCAATGATTCAGTGCTGTGCATTTGTTCAAGGTATCATGGTTGGTTTCAGGTAAACGTTGCCTCAGGCTGACACCGAATAGGAGCCCCTACACACTGTCACCCAATGCCTCAGCTGCTTGGGAAAGCCAAAGTAGACCATTGCTTGTTATAACCCATCTCTGTTTGAAGCAGCTAGGGAAATAAGAAGAGAAGAAAGAGTAATGGATCTATCTGATGGTACCCCAGAATGGCAAGTATCCAGTTTCCAGGTAGAAACTGTGCTGCCAGTGATCGGTAGCTCAGAGCTTAGTCAAATCTAACAAACACTTAATTAAATTGTGAGGCAGGAAAAGACTGTAACTATCTTGGAGAGTCATAATGTATTAGATGTTTTCCCAGCAACTGTCTGAAGCACACCAGCAGGTGATGGCACAAGCTGGTTACAGTCATCAGGGCATCAATGTAAAAGATAAGTCTTTGCTGGGGAAGGGAGAGCTAGTTAATGAGTAATACCAGGAAGTAACAAAGGTTTGAAAAAAACAGCACAGCTTCTGCCTTCAGAAAGGGTCAAAAATTTAGTTCTCCAGCCCAAATAGACTTGCCCCTTTCCAACGAGAACATCATGACAAGCAAGAGCAGGGAGGATGCACAACACCCCCCTTCCAGATGTCCAGATAACAGTGCATTCAAACAACAGAAACTGTCAGCCTGGCAGCCCGAACTTACACCTGCGTCTGTCCTCTCTGGCTTCATTCTCATCGGTGTATTCTGCCTCACCATGGGAGTCTGCCTCATCTTGTCCGCAAGGAGCGTCAAAGAAGTCCAGGTTGGTTTGGGGTGTATTTTTGACATGTTACATAGAGATTTTATTGCGTTTAGGAGAAAAATAACAGTGAGCTTGTGCTTCAAAACAAAGATGGTTGCAATGATATTGTGTACTTGTGTGTGCTTCCTTCATACAAGTATGTCGGCCCAGCTGGTTTAGAATCTGCAGTGCCCCTATGAAAGTGTACTGATCACCAGGAAAAAGATTACCACATTGTAATTTTTCCATGTGCTTAGGGGAGGAGATAGACTGGTCACTGTAATTACTAGAACATTTAAATAAACATTGGTTGTGTTTACAAATCTTAAAAAAAAGAAGAAACAACGACAACAAAAGAAAGTGTCCAGGCTTTTTAACAAAATTACTCTAGGTAGGCCTGATGGAACATTACGGCTCTTTGCAGACATGAAAAAAAAGAGAGCGCTTTACTGGAAGAAGCAGTGTGTTACTTCCACCTGGCTCTGCAGCATCTGTACAGATTTGGCAATTCAGGGGGCTTTTTGGTGCTTTTAGCTAAAGCTGATTCAATTGGCTATTAGATAAAAGCACCAAAAAAGGCCCACTAAAGCGCCCAATGTATACAGATGTCGGGCAAGCTGGGTCCAACTAACGTGCTGCCTCTTCTGGGCATGTGCTGGGCTGGGCACGGGAACATGCCGAGTTTAAAGTAAAGTGCCATTTTTGTTTTTTTGTTTTGTTTTTTTTAACATCTGCAAGGAGCCTATAAGTCCAAGTGAGAAATCAGAGCGACTGATCATGGTCAAATAATGCGAATGGACATCTATCAATTCACATTATTTTGATGTTTCTGGCAGCTGTTCAGGACTTGTGAGAATAATCAAATCTTGAAAGCTTCAAAGACTTTATCACACGTGATTAAGAGACTGATCAGCTGTTTTGGGGATGCATTATCAGCTTTTTATTTGGTTTGGTTTTCCAGCTATTATCACTACGCTACCAGGTGACTGAGCTGACTAATCACACACAAGAAATAATCAATAGTCCAAGTTAACTGTTCAGAAACTACCCATAGGTTAAAATTGGTTGTGTAAACAATGTTGGTGAATACTTATGAAACAGCAAATGCATATGCAGAAACCACTCTCACTTTGTGACTGACTTATGAACAGAAAAGCGGTATAAATCTACCAGTAGCATTATTCACAATAAATAACCAGCTCTAGGTATAGGTAAGTAACTGAATATCAGTTTTACACAGGATAAGTTAAAACATATAATGATTTACTCTTGGTTACTCAGTGAATCAATTGTGCAGTACCCCAGGTTTCCCAGCCTTCCCTAATGTACATTGCCATATGCAGCATTCATGTGGTTTGGAGCACATACCATGTACTAGAACTGACGAGGATAACTGGGATATTTTTGTATGACCCAAGGGATTAAAAAAATAACATGAGATCATTTGTGTGAGCTGGTTTCCTTACAGAAAAAAGTGGATTTTTCAGACATTATGATGGCCTTGCAGCTCACTCTGTCTCTGATACTGTATAATCTAAGCATATACTGTCAGCCCTTAAATTGTCAGTCTTTATTATGAAAAGATGTTGCTAAATATTCAATTATAATAGGGTGTTGGGCATTTTCAGCATTAAAGGCATTTGTTTGGGGTAGAAGGTGAACTGTTAAACAGAGCAAAATGATGCCAATTTAGATATATTGCTTGTCTCAGTGACTTTTTTGATGGCTCTGCTCTTTGTGTACCAGCTGGCTTCAGCCCTGCCTTGGGAATCACTGGTCCACTTTCGGGTTCACTGGGGAGTGTGCTGGGGGGGGCCCCCCTGCGCTGCCCCTCCCCCCCCCGCTCAGCAACTGGTGCCATCTGGGTCTGGCGGGGGGCACCTGAGGTTCCCCTGTGGCTGATCACGGGGTGGGGGGGGGGCGCGCTCCCTGGCGGACTTCTAGGTTCGCCGCTGAGCACGTGGAGGGCCCTCCCACACTCCTGTGGGACGCTCTGTGCCCCAGCATCGCAGGTATCATGAGCCATGCCTGCTACCTCGAGGTATGTAGAAAAAACATTTAAAGCTCCGTCTATGGCCGAATTGCTGATTCTCTGAATCGGCATCGAATCTTCAGATTCGGCCAAATTGAATCAGGGACAGTGATCCAAATCAACAAATCAAATCACTGTCCCTGATTCAGGCTGAATCTGAATCGAATAGGGCCCGCTTTGCACACCCCTATCTGTCAGTATAATTGTTTCACCAGCCAGATGGGATGATCATAGAATCATAGAAGTAGGGTCGGAAGGGACCTTGCAGATCTTCAGGTCCGACCCCCTGCCTGGGCAGGAGGAAAACTGGGCTCAAATGACCCCAGCCAGGTAGGCATCGAACCCCTTCTTAAAGACCCCCAGGGTAGGAGCCAGCACCACTTCCCTTGGAAGTTGGTTCCGGATCCTAGCCGCCCTTACTGTGAAGTAGTTCTTACGGATGTCTAATCTAAACCTACTCTCCAACAACTTGTGTCCGTTATTCCTTGTTATCCTGTGGGGTGCTAGGGGAAACAAGGTCTCCCCCAAACCCTTCTTGTCCCCCCTAGTGAGTTTATAGATGGTCACCAGGTCTCCAATGATTATTGAGCAGTGTAAGGGTACATTGCTTTTCTGGGAATGGAGGAAGTACACTCAGCCCTCAGCTGCCAGGACAGGAGTCTCATGGATGGGGGTAGAATTATCAGAAGTACCTATCTGACTTATAGACATTAATCCCTCTGACATTCAATGAGATTTTGTGTTCAAAGTGCCTAAAATGGGCATCCCAGTCTTGAGTAAGTGACTTGCTTTGAAAATATTTGTCCCTGGTTACTTGAATGCTCCTTGGAAACACATGAGAACTGCTTATTGAGTCTTAGCAGCTAAGACGTGGCTGACTCAAGGGGATGTCCTACAGCATCTGATTCTTGCTTTGTTTCTATGTTGAATAGATTAATTATTCAGACAAATGCCTGAATTGTTCAAAACTGCGTGAAAATTCCTCTAATTGGAATACTGAATGCCTCTGCTCTGCTGACTTCAAATTAGAGGAAAAAATACAGGTAGGTAACATGAGAAACCAACCACAAACTATAGCTACTAAATTCCTATGTAATATGAAGTATACGTTTGGCTATATAAGACAAAATAATTTCCTTGAAGTCCTTTATTTGGCTATCTTTCACAAATCTAAAACCCTGGGCATGCTAAATTTTTGCCCCTGGTGTGTATTCTGGCACATTCTGTTAACTAAGCAAGGTCAGGCCTCATTAATACTTGGACAGGAGATGCGGTGAAAATAGAGGCTCTAGAAATTGGTGGCATTTCAAGAGGTGACTTCTCTTCCCTCTGAGTCAGTAGTGAGCCCATGTCTATACCCTGGGAGTACAGTGCTGCTAGGCGAACATCTCTCAAAAGAGATTAAATCTTGACCGCTTGTTATATTTACTGGAATCCAAAATGAGGTTCCCGCATGGGGAAAACAAAGCCTTGCCTTGGATTTGAGTACCAGCCTGGGGCAGGTGGGAGCTCTGATCTGACTTTGATCCCAGGCTGAAGCCAGAGCTGAGCCACTGCCTGCCCCAACCTAGAATAGTTTTTGGTGGGGGATGGGGAACATGGCTGGGGGGAGCACAGGGGAAATTGGG
>NW_005842551.1:411981-416971 GCF_000455745.1 Alligator sinensis
ACCTGGTGGGGCTGTAGAATGCCACCAGTTCTCCCTGGCTAAGGCTGGGCCGGGGCCATGCTGCTGCAGTGTGTCCTGAATGAGAAGAACTGCAGCAGCAGGTAAGGGGGGTGGGCAAAGAGGTGGGGGCAGGCACAGGCATAGGGCGAAGTGAGGTTGGACAAATTTAAGATGGCATTCTACTATTTAGTTTCTATACCTGGAAAATTATAACATTTATAATTTTCCATGAATAGAATCTAATTATTTTAGGGGGTTATCTTAAATTTGAAGTCATCTTGGATTTCAGTAAATACAGTTAACCTCTTGTAGCCCTTTTCACAAGGGCTGTAGTGTTAAGTCCTGGCTCCATTTCCATGTTAGTAATTTCATTCTAGAGTTTCAACTGGAAAAGTTACTCTTTTCTGTCCTAAACAGCTGAAGGATATTGTCAAGCACTGTTAAAAACAATGAAAACAAACTACACCAGGGATAGGCAACCCCCAGCATGGGTGCCAGAGCACGCACACTTTGGGACAGAGGGCAGGGAAGGGGCCGGGGCTGTGCTTCCACAATGAGGTCAGGCCCCTCATGGCTCTCCCGCCATCTGCCCCTGGCACATCAATATCTTACAAGTTGTTTGCTGGTGTTTTTGGCACTCTGCCCAAAAACATTGCTGAACCCTGAACTACAACAAACAAATAAGACTACTTCATGGGATGGCTATATTTCAGTAGTGATCAGAGTGTGCAATTTAAATTTTTAAAGCCCCTCTGAGGTTCCTCAGCACAGAAGAGGCCACAAAGATATTACATAGACTAATACATGTGGTGCAAGAATGTTTTGGGAGTTGTAGAGCATTTAAAATCAAAGCTAAAATATATTCCTTTCTTGGCTACGAAGACTAGGTACATATTTCTGCTTAGCTTAGACCTCCTCTAGATAGAGGATTTACACCCTTCTAAAAAACTGACCCTAAGTGACGTAGGAACCCAGCTCCCATTTTCAGTAACTTAGGGTGCCTATATACAAGCAATGAGGCTGCTCCAAGAGTGCATCAGAGCAGACTTGATTAACTGAGTCTGTTGAAGCATGGTAATTACCAGGGATCTGAGTTTTCCATTTCCTATGGAAAAAAAGTGGATTTCCTTTTTTAAAGGAGAAAAACATGGATTTTCCCCTTTGAAGCTGGCAGCTTCAGGTTTCCCCTTGCAGGCTGGCAATGTTCCAGCTGACAAGGAGCTACTTGGGGCTCAGGGAAGCAGAGGGAGGGAAATTGAAGGCAGGGAGCACCACGTGTGTTTGCGCATGCACACACACGGTTGGCCATACAGCAAGGTGGGGTAGTGGGAGCAGCCCGTGCAGCTGGATACAGGTAAGTCTATGGGACGGGGGGCTTGGAGGGCCAGGACTTGGGGACTGTCCAGGGAGCTGTGTGTGGGGCATGTGAGTGTGGTGTATGTGTGTGGGAGTCTGTGTACCTTAGGGTACCTGCCGGCATTGGGAGAGGGAATCCAGGTGCTGGGGCTGCAGCAGGGCAGTGGGGTTTGAGGCAATGCTTGGTGCTGCCAATGAGCCCAGCTTAGTGTTGCTGCCACCAAGGCCTGCCCAGAGGTGCCTGGCCCACTAGTGGGGGAAGGAGGTGGGAGGGTGTTCTTTAGGGGTGGCGGGAAGCCAGGCAGTGGCTAGGGAGCTGCATGCTGCCCTGCACCACTGGCTGGGGCTGGGGCTGGGACATGATGGGGAGGACTAGAAGTATGGCTCTGGTCCAGGCCATGCTGTGTGCAGTTGGAGGAGGGCAAGGGGCTCCAAGCAGTTTCAGTCTCACTTGTGGCTGCAGCAGCTCCCACTCCTGTGGGCAGCAGCAGAGTGAGCCCGGCCCCAGCTCGGGCTGGAAGGAGGAGGGGATGCCAGTGGCACTATCCTGTTCCAGTCTGGGGCTCTCATGCCACGCCAGGCAGCCTAGCCATGTTCCCCCCTCCAAGCCAGCAGTATCTCCCAACTTCACATGGCCTTCCCTGCCTCTGAGAGCACGGACACCAGCCCCTGGCAGCCCGATCATGCAGCTTCTCACAGCCCCTGAAAGACCTCTGCCCCCTTCCCCTGCTGCAGTGCTGTGAGTCCATGTGGGGCTGGCTGGGGTGGGGGGTAACTGGGGGCTGTGAGTCGGGAGTGGGGAGAACTAGCAGGGACGGAGGGCTGCAGGTTGGGAATCAAGGGCACGGGGGGGGGGGGGGGGGGGGGGGGTGAGGGGCAGTATATCAGGGCTGCTCAGTGCCACAAAGTAGCAGAGGCAGGATAGCTGCAGCTGGACCCATGTCCTGGTAAATGAAGGTGGCAGGGAAAGCTCTGATTTTCCATGATAAAAAAAGAAACAAAATCAAATGCCAAAATATATAGGTAATTAGAATGTACTTTATGATTGAGGCACTGGTAGGCTGCCAAATTACTTTAAAATGATAAATATATCAATAAAACATTTTATGTGTATATATGTGTGTGTGTGTGTGTGTGTGTGTGTGTGTGTATATATATATATGTATCAGTTGAACACAATGTTTTATTGATGTGGAAAAACACAGATTTGGGGTTTTTAATCATAATTTGGGATTTTTTAATTGGAGAAAACAAGGATCCCTGGCAATTACCACGTTCCAGCAGACTCCAGAATCTTGTGTATCAGCGTCCCCGTGCTGAAAAATGGTAGTGGGGGCGCCTTAACTAAATCTCGTTTGACAAGCTTTAGTTAAAGTGCCCCCGCCACCATTTTTCAGCACGGGGACGCTGATACATGAGACACTCCAAGTGCTTTAATTAGTGTGGCTCTTGGAGCCACTCTATTTAAAGCACACCCTGCCTCTACTCCTGGAGCACATGTATAAATGCTGTTAGGTACTTGGGAGCTTGCATCTAGATTTTGAAAGATCTTTAGGAACTGAACTCCTGAAGTGCCACAAGGGAGCTTATTCATGTGAACCAAGTTTTGATGGATCATGTCCAATACCTGTTACTTTGAGTAAAATAATAGCTTTGAATTACCATAGTATGTCCTACCCAATGATTCAGACTACAAGGAGTAGGGGAATGATGGTGTTTCACCTCTCCTCTGTCCGCAAGCCCAGAGCACGTGGATGTCTCAAACAAACTGATCAGCTGTAACGTTAACACCATGAGCATGTAAATAGTCATCATACAGCTGCCTGCGCTTGTAAAATGTATCTTTTTGCTTATACTCCCTCTCTGCCTAAGTTCTTCTTTTGAATTCTAGGGTGATGTTTTTATGTACTACAGCCTGCAAAACTTTTATCAGAACCACCGTCGGTACGTCATGTCCAGGAGCAACGCGCAATTGCTGGGTCGAAATACAGATGTAAGATTGTTGCATGATCAATATTTTAGTGCAGGGCTATCCGATTTCTAAGCAGACAGGGGCCACACACCCCCTGGAGCATACTGCACCAGTGCAAGCTGTGGGCTTCTTGGGCCAAATGACATGTGAGCGGTGCTCTGGCCTCACTCTCTGCATCTTAGCTGCGGTCTCCTGTGGCAGTGAGCTCCCTCAGCACCATGGGTGGGAGCCACACCATACCACCCACTAAGATGGGGTGATGAAGCAAAAGCCAGAAGAGGGAAGGGGAGCCCAGAGCAGCTGGAGCCAGGGGGAGAACAGCAACTGGGTCAGAGCCTGGAGAGCATAAATTAACCCCTCACAGGCTGCATTGCAGGCTGCTATTGTACAGCCCTGTTTTAGTGTACAGAGAGCTAATGTAAGCTTGCTATAGCCTCTAATGCAGGTGTCTGGGTGTTTGGCTTGGATAGAGTAATAAAGTAAAGCTTTTCAAAGCTTAGTCACTGCTGTGTGGTTAAGCCCATGTGACATGAGTTGGTGAGAGGTATGGAAGAGGAGAGGAGAGTGGTTAAAGCACAGGTCTGGGTTCTGTTCCTGGCTCCATCTCTGACTTGCTGTGAGCATAGTTGAGTTGGTATCCTTCTGGAGATACCAACTCCTGCTCCAGTCAGTGCAAATAATGCTGCTCCCAATAGCAGGCAGGTTGTAATGCTTAATTTACTGGAGCACATCAAGCAGCCTGAACTCCTGTGGTTGAAGGTGCTGCAAATGCAGATTGCGTATTCTCGCCGGCTTCAGTGGAATGGGATCAACTTCAAAAAACGATTCTGTAACTCTGGTGACTGTCTCAACAAGCTACCAGTGGCACTGAACTACCCTCCCCTAAAAGTCCTTTTAATTGGAGGTTGAGACTCATGGCTGGGAAATTTTGGGGAAGGTTGCATTACTGCTTCACCTGCTATATGTTATGTCAGGATGAATAAAGGAAATTGGTCCTGACTCCGGACCTATCAAACCTGTTCCTTCTGGGAGCACTAAATTATAGAGGAGTCATACATTCACAGAAAATGAGGGTTGGAAGGACCTCAGAAGGTCATCTAATCCAATCCCGTGCTCAAAGCAGGACCAGCCTCAACTAGATCATCCCAGCCAGGGCTTTCTCAAGCCTAAACCTAAACCTCCTTTGCTACAACTTGAGCCCATTGCTCCTTGTTCTGTCATCTGTCACCACTGAGAACAGTCTAGCTCAGGGGTGGGTATTATTTCAGGTAAAGGGCTACTTACCACGTTTTGGCAAGCTGTAGAGGGCCATATGGGTAGCCCCACCCCTTGACAGGTGCCCCACCCCCTGGTTGCCATCTTGGAACTGGAAGTCCCACCCCTAATGTCTGACCTTTGCTACCAAAAGACCCTCTCCTTGGCCCTGGAATTACTCCTTTGGGGAAGAGGATTTGTCATCTTAGGGGGGAAAAAACAAATTATGTACTAAAAATGAAATACCCACAATAATATATTTTAATTTAATTTAATTTTTTTTGGTCCTAATTGCATGCATTTGTGGGGTAAATGCAGAAATGATTGCATATGGGGGTTTGTGTGGATGTGTGTGTGGGTCTGGGAGCCATATAGTGTAGAGTGGCCCGCGGGCAGGCAGGAAAGTGG
>NW_005842551.1:417079-433195 GCF_000455745.1 Alligator sinensis
GGCTGGCAGGGGTGTGTGGAGCCGGGCTGGGCTGCATCAGCAGGGAAAGGGGGGAGTTAACCCAGCTCCATAGAGCCCCTGCTGGCCCTGCGGAGCTCCTGCTGCCCTGCCCTGGGCCCTGCTGGCACTGGCCCTGGGACACTGGTGTGGGCCCTGCGCTCCCGCCTGGCTGTTGCTAGCTCCCGTGTGCCCGCTTGCTCCCAGCCCTGCCTGTCCCAGCCCTGTGGTACGGGCGGGGAGCAGCACGTAGCCCCGACCCCATGTGCCCCACACTTTCCTGTCTGGACTGAGCAGTGGTGGCGGGAAACAAGCTGGTGCACAGCGCAGGGCAGAAAGCGGCCGCTCCCTGTGGCTGGCACCCAGTGCTGCAGCCACTCACAGCCTGCGCAGGGCTGTCCTTCCTCTCCGCCATGTTACCATTGGCCCGTGGGGCAGCAGTGGCAACGGAGAGCAGACGCAAGCAGAGCGGCTGACCCTGTCATCTTTGACAGGAGCCAGGGGCAGATAAATATTAATTTTCTAAATGTTTTAGGGGCCCTGTGGGCTGGATAGAATGGCCTGGCAGGCCAGATGCGGCCCACGGGCCGTATTTTGCCCACCCCTGGTCAATTTTCATCCTCTTTGGAACTAGCCTTCAGGTAGTTAAAGGCTGCTATTAAATCCCCCTTCTCTTCTCCAAGCTAAATAAACTCAGTTCCTTCAGCTTCTTCTCAGAAAGTGATGTGCCCCAGCCCCCGAACCATCTTTGTTGCTCTCTGATGTACTCCAACTTGTCCACAACCTTTCTATAGTGGGGGGTCCAAAACTGAACACAGTACTCCAGATGTGGCCTCACCAGTGCAGAATAGAGGGAAATAATTACTTCCCCTGACCTGCTAGCAATGCTTCTACTAATGCAGCCCAGTATGTTGTTAGCCTTCTTGGCAATAAGAGCACATTTCTGATTTGTATCCATCTTATTGTCCACTGTAACGCACAGGTCCTTTCCTGCAGACCTAGTGCTTAGCCAGTCTGTCCCAAGCCTGTACTGGTGCATGGGATTTTTCTGTCCTCAGTGCAGGACTTTGTATGTGCCCTTGTTGAACCTTATGAGATTTCTCGTGACCCAATCCTCCAATTTGTCTGGGTCACTCTGAATCCTAGCCGTGCCCTTCATCATATCTACTACATCACTCAGCTTGGTGCCATCTGCAAACTTGCTAAGGGTACAATCCATCCCATCTTCCAGATCCTTAATGGAAATAATGAACAAAACCAGCCCCAGAACTGACCCGTGGGGCACTCCACTTAATACAGGCTGCTAACTAGACATTAAGCCATTTATTACTACGTGTTTACTACAACAATCCAGGCAGCTTTCTGTCCACCTTACAGTTCATTCATCCAACTCATAGTTCCTCAGCTTTCTTGAAAGAATGCTGTGAGAGATGGTATCAAAAGCCTTGCTAAAGTCAAGGTAAAGCATGTCCACTGCTTTTCATGAATCCCCAGAGCCAGTTATCTCATCATAGAAGGCAATCAGGTTGGTTAGTCATGACTTGCTCCTGGTGAATCCATGCTGACTGTTCCTGATCACTTTCTTCTCCTCCAAGTGTTTAGAAGTGGATTCTGGGTTAAGTAATGGATTCTGCTCCATGATTTTTCTAGGGAATGAGGTGAGGCTGACTTGTCTGTAGTTCCTTGGTTCCCCTTTCTTCCCTTTCTTAAAGATGGGCACTATATTTGCCTTTTTCCAGTTGTCTCGGGCCTCCCCCAATCACTAGGAGTTTTCAAAGATAATGGTCAGCAGCTCTGCAATCACATCAGCCAACTCTCTCAGCACCCTCAGATGCATTGCATCTGGCCCTATGGACTAGTACACATCCAGATTTTCTAAACAGTCCCTAATTTGTTCTCTCACCACTGAGGGCTGCTTACCTTCTCCCCAAACTGTCCTACCTGGTGCAGTAGTCTGGAAATTGATCTTGCCTGTGAAGACCAAGGTAAAAAAGGCATTTAATACTTCAGCCTTTTCCTCGTCAACTGTCACTAGATTGCCTCCCCATTCAGTAAGGTACCCACACTTTCCCTGACCTTCCTCTTGTTGCTAACAGACTTGTAGAAACCCTTCTTGTACCCTTCACGTCCCTTGCTTGCTGCAACTTCAGTTGTGCTTTGGCCTTCCTGATTTCATCCCTGCATGCCCCAGGAATACTTTTATACTTCTCCCTAGTTATCTGTCCAAGCTTACATTTCTTGTAAGCTTCCTTTTTGTGTTTAAGCTCACCAAAGAGTTCTCTGCTAAGCCAAGCTAGTTGCTTGCCATATTTGCTATTCTTCCTGCACGTCAGGATGGCTTGTTCCTGTGCCTTCAGTAAGTTTTCTTTAAAATACAACCAGCTCTCCTGGACTCCTTTCTTCCTTAGGCTGGCCTCCCAGGGGATCCTGCCCATCAGTTCCCTGAAGGAGTCAAAGCCTGCTTATCTTAAGTCCAGGGTCCTTACTCTGCTGTTCTCCTTTCTTCCTTTTGTCAGGATCCTGAGCTTAATCATCTTGTGGTCACTGCTGTCCAACTTGCCATCCACTTCTACATCCCCACCAATTGTTCCCTGTTTGTGAGCAGCAGGTTAAGTAGAGCATGCCCCTAGTTGGTCTGTCCAGCACTTGCACCAGGAAATTGTCTCCAATGCTCTCCAAAAACTGTCTGGATTGCCTGTGCACTGCTGTATTGACTTCCCAGCAGATGTCAGGGTGATCGAAATCCCACATGAGAACCAGGGTCTATACTCTGTAAACTTCTGCTAATTGTCTGAAGAAAGCCTTGTCTACCTCATCCTCCTGGTCAGGTGGTCTATTGTAGACACCCATCACAACATCACCCTTGTTGCTCTCCACTCTAATCTTAACCTAGAGACTTTCTAGAGGCCTATCTCCAGTTTCATACCGGAGCTCTGAGCAATCATGCAGCTCTTTTGCATACAGCACAACTCCTTCTCCTCTTCTCCTCTGCCTGTGCTTCCTGAACAGTTTGTACCCATCCATGACAGTGCTCCTGTCATGCGAGCTATCCCACCAACTCTCTGTTACTCCAGTCACGTCATAGTTCCTTGACAGTGCTATGACTTCCAGTTCTTCTTGCTTGTTTAAATCATAGTTTAAAATGAATACACAAATCCCCCTCCTTCCAAGTGATAGCTTTTAGCTACAAATTCAGCTCTGTTGGGCAGTGGCTTTGGATACACTGGGGAATTAGCTTTCTGCTTCTTAATTAATTAAACAGGCTTCTATTGTTTTTCTTTTTTTGTTGTTGGGGGAAATAAAGATAGAATCATGTGAGCCTTTATGATTCAGAAAGGGACAGCAGGAAGAATTTGATATATGATAAGACAGCAGCATCTACCACTAGAGGAAATAAGAGATAAAATCACTGTGTTAACTGTGTAAATCACCCTCACAAACTTAAAACTAATTTACCCTGATTAAAAAGTAGTTTCCAGCTGTGCTGTCTGGCCAGTTATTGTGGTTTTGCCACCATAGTTGTCTCTCTCTGCTTTGCAAGTGCTTCCTTCTAGCTCTCAAAGCATGTTCCCATGATAACTACTTTCCCATGCATGCAGCCCATGCCTGCTTTCCTGTTTGCACATATGGGCAACAGCTTGTCAGTTCTAGGACAACCCAACAAACAGTGCATCAGAGGCAGAGCTGATGAACGTTGTTTTCTTACTTAACCCAGAAGGCTTGCAGCTGCTCTGTGAATTGATATCAGAGGGCAATTCCAGCAGGAAAATGTCCACAGTGACTTCAGACCTCCCAGAGGTGACATTAATCATAGACTTGAAAGGGGCAGTGCAGCCCCTTGCAGGTGATCACATTTCTTACAACCCAAATAGGGGAAAGGTGGGCCCAGACCCAGAGTTTCAAAATTAAAAGAGAGAAGGATAAAAATATTGAGCTCTGCTATTTTGAGATCTGGCTGTGGTTTATAGCTATAGCCTGCAGTAGAGGAGAATTAGAAGGGCTGTGTTGCCACAGGAGATCCTCTAAGGAGCTGAATGGATCTGAGGTCATGTAACAAGCTACTGGCAGAGACTGGAGCAGAGCTTAAGTCTGCTAATGCTCTGTCCATTGACCCCAACTCACTCCAAAGTGACTGAGAGGCCCTGGAGACTCCTAGGTGTTTAGTGTTTAAAAAAAAATAAAAAGGGGAAATAGATACAATATTAAGCAAAAGATTGCTTAGGAAAAGATGTAATTGTTCTGTGGCTTTACATTCAGATTCGTAACAGCAACTGTGCACCTTTCTCAACCTATCGTAATGGAACTCCCATGGCTCCATGTGGTGCTATCGCCAACAGCATGTTCAATGGTAGGTGTCTTCCACATCTCATTTATTCAACTGCATGGCTATACCCAGTGGAAACATCTCTGTGACCCTGAGTCTGCGCAGAGCCCCACTGTTGGTCTCTGCTCCCACTTGTGGATGTTGTTAGGCAGTGTGACTGGAATGGAGATGCCGAACAGCAGTGAATAGCATCCTACCACTTTGCCTACAGGCCTAAGTACATTGGCGTGTCTAGAGGATTGCAAAGAATCCTACAAACCATTTGCAGGATTGAGCTTCTGAGTAGCCTAGTAAAGTAGCTTAGCTGGAAAGTGCAGCTGGGTGAGCACAGAAGACCCAGGATCTAGCTTCATAGGGTGATGCACTCGCAAGTGTGAAACAACACATTCTTGCAATAGAAAAACTTATTTGGGCCCAACCTAAATTCTCTGTTTCATGGATTTAACTACAGTTGTGATTTTAAATCAGTACATACCCTTATGTGGACACATTCCTAGATTGTTTTAATCCTCTCTTGGAGTGATTTAACCTGCATTGGTAAA
The DNA here is from genome assembly GCF_000455745.1 of Alligator sinensis. Taxonomy (NCBI): domain Eukaryota; kingdom Metazoa; phylum Chordata; order Crocodylia; family Alligatoridae; genus Alligator; species Alligator sinensis. Next base: position 421,943 of record NW_005842551.1, read on the forward strand.
TTTCCAGGTTCAAGGTAAATTGTTTTAAATCCTGATCTGCAGAATGTTTTTATACTCAGCTGTCAATCGTGAGTGTGATTTTTTTCCCCCAACATAGTTACCTCAGAGCAGCATTCCTAATGGTGGTGGTGGTTGTCCATCACATGCTGTAGAACTTTGTTCACACTAGAGAGGAGTTGTCACTAAAATGTCACTGGTGTAGTTGAACTATTACAACTTCTGTGTGTAGACAAGACCAAAGTGTGCATGCATAGGCCCTGTCTTCATAGGCATAGAAAGTGTGTATTTCAGTCATACTAGCCCAGTTGAATTCATCTAACCTGTTTGAAAAGGCTTCTTACCACTTGCTAAAAGAGAGAGAGGCACCACTCTTCCATGCAGACCAACCAATATGGCTTCAGACTGTGTCTCGGTGAGACTTAAGAAAGCTTTTCAATCATGTGACATAAACATCATTTGAAAAATGAACTTTTTTACCCAGGAGATTGTACCAGTTTTCAAATAATTTGTAATTAGACTAGTTCAACTTCACTGGATAGTCTCATAAAGACAAATCAGGATGTTTCCTTAAGGCACAGACTCCCTGGTCTTTATGTTCACTTCCAAAAATATAGATTTTATATAGGAAGAGAGCTAGCTATCTCACTTTGACATCTCAGTAGAAAAGAGGCACAGGTTGCTTTTATCTTGATACAGGGAACTGAGGGCAGCTCCTGATAGGAAGTGTAATATTAGCCTTAGATTGTTTACATGAAAAGAAGCAACCAGTTTCTTGATTCCTCTGGGATTTTAAAAGAAGAAAGCTGCCCTGAATAAGCTCATCTGCAGTAAAACACACTTTTTCTAATGCTGCAGCCATTCTCCTGGTGTCTCAGTATACTCTATTTTGTCACATACAACACACCCTGGAATATAATACCTTTTTGAAAGGCGGAACAAAGAAAAAAGATCTACCCTGTAGTAAGTAACTGAGTAGCAGCAGTCTTTGAGACTTCAAAGATTGTTCTTGTTTAAGGCTCTTCAGTAGTAATCTTCTGGTGGAATATACCAAATGGGCAGAGGCTGAAAAAATCATAAAATCTTCTCTTATTTCTCTCTGTTCCATGGAGGGGAGGGGTTAGTGTGTCTGTGTAGGTGTGGGCATACACATGCACACACCCACCTTCAAGCTTTCACTTGGTCATGCTAATTACTGAAGTGACAGATGGCAGTTGCAGGGCAGTTAATAATACATATTACTTTTGATCCTTCTGCAGATACAATTTCTCTTTTTTACTATACTAATTTATCCACTGCTATCCAAGTCCCACTACTAAAGACTGGAAATAGTTGGTGGACAGATAAATATGTGAAGTTTCACAATCCAACATCGCACAACCTCACTTCTGCATTTGCAGGTAAGAATTATTTCATTTGCATTCCCTTATTTTCAAAGTCTGCCTGCTGTGGGTGGACACCCCCTGAGACAGGCACAGGCCTTGTGAGAACGGTCTGTGTGTTCTCCCTGCTGGTGATGAATTTATCCAATGGAAAAGCCATGAGAGCAACCTCACAAAATGTTCTCCAGGTTCTCAGTGGAAAAACAACATAATCAGCATCTTGGATGGAAAGACAGATGCTATAAAGAGAAAACGATGTTCCAGAAAGACAGAAAAGCGAAGTCTTTCTCCTTTCTTCTCCTTACCGAGGAAGACTGTTGGGCAAAAAGAGTAAATAAAGTGGCACTTATTGTCAGATCGTCATCTTCATTAGCTCTTTAAAATGATGACTAGCTGTCACTATTGATATTAATAGCATCACTAATGATAGTGTTGCTGTTAGTATTGGGGGAGGACCTGTGAATACTAATCATGAACCAGGACCCCCACTTTGCTTGATGCTGTACAAATGCCGAGCAGGAAAGTGGTCCCTGCCCCCAAAAACTTGAAGTCTGTGCAAGATCAGCACCACAGCTACCAACTGCAGATGAACAATGCATAAATGTTGACCTATCTTTCAGTGCTTTTTGTGAGCAAAGAGAAAAGAAACAACCTATCAAAGCAAAGGTAAACAATTAATTGCAAAAAGCAGGGTAGAGATGCACTTTATAGCCTAACTGCATGAGAGATGCGTGAATTTTTGTGATCTCCAGCTTACTTCATCAGATGCTATGAAAAGACATGCAGAAAACAGGCTATCAAAAAGAGGGGGTGATAAGATTAAGTGTGGGAGCATTGCCATGTGATGAGCGTACGGAAGGTGGGAACCAGAAATAATGGTAATAGTTCATGCACAAATCACTTTAATTCTTTTGCACGTTTCTCTATTACATAAGGATTATTACATTTACCTACCACACGGGTATATAATTAAGCTCAGTTCATTCATGTTCTAAGATCTTTGGATGGAAACTGTTCTCTGCTGTGCCGAATGCAGGGCAAAATCTCTGTCCATTCTATGCTCTTGAATCCTCAGTTAAACATCAGAAGCCCAGCAGGAGTCTGTAAGTAACTTCTTGTCTGAGCAGCATTCTTAACGTTGCTAGCTCTTCCCTGTTTTCCATTTTGCTCCCCAGGGACAGCAAGGCCTCCCTATTGGCAGAAACCAGCCTATTTATTGGATGAGGAGAATGAAAGGAATAATGGTTACATCAATGATGACTTTATCATCTGGATGCGGGTGTCAGCTTTCCACACTTTCAGAAACCTCCACCGTCGCCTCAGCCGCACCGAGCAGTTTGCTGATGGTCTCCCAGCAGGGAATTACACCTTTCACATTTTCTACAGTATCCTTTCATCATGCCTGATGTATTCCTTCATTTTTAGATAGGTATAAATTAGATGATAGTTGGCTTGGCAGCATTATAGCAAGAAATAAAGCCCTAAGGAAGATCTCAATTTTGACGACAACCCTGGATTTTCTGCAATCTGCACTAGTGGCTTTAGACATCTCTCAAGTGCCAGCTTAAGCCATTGTACCTCAGGTCTGATCCAGCTGCTTGTCTGATGTTTAGAGATGAAGCACAGCAGTGCCAGCTTTTGTACAGAGGTTGGGAAACCAACTTGTTTCAGGTAACCTAAAACAGGAGTTTAAATCAATATATTTTACACTGAGCTACCTTCCAGGGGTAAGATATTCATGTGTCAGAGGACCTTTTCCAGTTGAGTATGTGTCAGTGGAGAACAGGTTTATCTATTCTTTTATCAGAACAAAAGTTTTTCTATGCTGAAAGAGTCTGTGCTGCTATGGCTATGTCAGCAGAGACCCCTAGTGGAGATGCAACCTATGGGAACAGGAGTTGTTATGCCATTGTAGCAAGGTCCCCTTCCCAAGTGTTAAACTTGGGCTGCCTGAAGTACTGTTCCTTTGACACTGCTGCATCTATCTCTGGATGGTGCTGGCATAAGTCATCAGCCTAATGGCGTGACTTTCTCATACTCCTAGCTGAAGTAGAAGGCCAGCAAAGTGTTGTAATACCATCCTGTTCTAAGAGATGAAGCCTTTGATGCTAGTGTCTCACACTGAAAAGATTGGGATGTCCTACAAGCATTATGTAGAGTGTTGGCATGTCAGGGCCTAGTGTCTGCAGGAGGTGGTTCTCTTGTACAATATCCACCCAGATTTCCCAGTTCATTTGATGTGTTCCCTTTAAATATTATGGGCCCAGTTAAACCCTGATGTAACTCTAGTGCATTAAACAGTTACATGACACATGACCCTGACATCATAACATTAAAGGATCCAAGGGCTTTTTCATAATCTGCCTTGTAAAGGCACATCAAAGGTCTTCATAAGCCTGGTGGACTATAGGGCCAGTGTAGTTGAGGCAGGCCAGTGGCATACAAGGGAATGATATATGTTTGGCTACCTTTAACTCCCCAGCCTGAATGATCAAGTACCTGTTTACAGGGCACTGAACTTATGCCTCTGGAGCTATTATGAGAGGCCATCATGATGCATGTGTGAACTTCTTACCTCTACCCACCAACTTGAGGCAGCAAAAGATACTTTTGCCAACTCTTCTCTGTACATTTCATCATGACAGTGTAAAGGACCGCAGCATAAGTGGTCTGGCATAATGGTTAGGCCACTGAGGGAAAGCAGGGCCTGGGGCTGAGTCAAAGGGCAGGATCCATATACCAAAGCCAGAGGGAAATCCAGAAGCAGAGTCCACAATATAGTCCAGGGTCAGGATCCAGGGATCAGATGCCAAGTACCAATCCAGAGAGCGATCCACATGGCAAAGTCTTAAAACAAAACCAAACCAGGGTCAGGAGCCAGGAAAAAGAACCACAGGGAAATCCAAAGCTGAAGTCCAAAAATAAGCCGAAAACCAGGGTCAGGGCCCAGGAGAACCAGAGTGTAGGAACTAGGAGGCTTGCCACAGCAGAACTGTTGACTGGCCTGCAGACCCAAGGCCCAAGTTTTTGATGCTAAGTGGATAGGTGGTGCTCCCAATGGCCAGTGAGGAGGCTTGCTGCTCCTAAGCTGCGGGAGAGTTAATTAGCTGGGGTTTACTGCTGGTGTGGCTGCTGAGGTTCTTGGCCCAGGCAGGTCTGCCTGGTCTGTGTCGCTGACAGACAATATGCTACTATTTGTTAATGAAACTTTAACTTCACCCCCATCAGATTTTCCCGTTTCCAGGTTCAAAGGGAAGAAATACCTGATTCTCTCAACTGTGGTGTGGTGTGGGGGAAGCAGCCTCTTCCTGGGAATTGCCTATACGGTTTCTGGTGCAGTGGTAATGCTGGCAGGTTTTATCATAACTGCCATTCACTTAAAGCTCAAAAAAAGGAAAACTTACTTTCAGAGATAACTAGACAATATAACTTTTTGGACCAAAATAAAGGCACTCCTCTGAAAAGAGGACAGAGAAGCATGGACCTTTCACACATTCCTCCTCCCTGTAGAATCATTTCAAACACAGAAGAAGTGGTGAACATACAGAAGTCCCGAGCATCAAGATGTTCTTCCATAACACAAAATAACCACAAGTTCATTAGGTGACTCCAGATGCATGACCCCAAATGTCAGTCTTCTACTAAGAACCAATCTTCAGGTTCTGAGAGGCGCATCAGTGCTGTACTTATTTGGAATCATGAACTCCAGTGCGTTCATAGAGAAGTGAGACTGGAAGGGGCCTCAAGAGATCATCTGAGTGATTACTGAGTACAAATGCAGGGCCAAAACTCAGGTCCTCAGATTTTGCTGAATCTGTAATCAGGCAAAACTCCCACTGATTCAGTCAGTAGCATAACTGAGGGCAGGGGGAACTGGGGCAGCAGCCTGGATGCCATTTTTGTGGGGTGGGGGAGGCAAGAGGTGGGGACTAGACAAAACAGCTACTCCTGTAGTGACACCTGACCACACCACTGCAATTTGCATAGCAGGAGCTGGTGCTGCCCCATGAGCTGGTAGCTGCTCCAGCTGTGGACCTCTCTGTGTGAAGCAATACTCTATGTGAAGTAATACTTGTAGTGAAGCTTAGGCTTCTAAGGCCAGATCCAGATGTGCAGGCACATGAGATTTGTTGCCGCAAACCTCTTTGCAGTGCCACAAACTGCATGTGTTGCATATTAAACCATGCATGGCTGCCTGCTCACTGGGCTGCCTTCTTTCCTGTCTTGAGGCACACTGCACCCCAGGCAGTTGCTCCATGGCTCGCTGGGGCACAGCATGCCATAGCACAGGGTTTCACAGCAGAGCCCCTGCACTGAGGCATGCAAAGACAGGGGATCAGCCAGCCCAGGGCTGCCTGTTCCCCTATCTCAAGGTACACTGTGCCTCAGCCAGCTGGGGAGCAGCTGGATAGGGTGCCAGGTGCCTCAACGCACAGGCTGCCCCATCTCCATGTGCTACTCCCTGGCTGGCTAGGCCACAGGGTGCTTCAGGATGGGGGCTGCCTGCTGGCTAGCCCTGCATTGAGGCAACCTGTGCTCCAGCCAGGCCCCCTGCAGTACATGGAGCAGCAGGACATTGTGTCCTGCTGCAAACCATGCGAGCAGGGGCGTGCACTGCAGCATAAAGTAGCAGCAGCAATTTGTGCTGCTACTATTTGTTCTGCAAACGCATGCCCCTGCTCATGTGGATGCTACCTATGTGTCTAAATCACTGTTAGAAATGGGACTTAGGATTCTAAATCTTTAAGGCACTTTTGAAAATGTTACCCTCTGTGACTTGGTTGAAGTTACTGAGGCAACAACCTGTGCCAGCGCTGGGATTAGAACTCAGAAATTCTGGCTTCCTGCCCTGTGTTCAGACAGACCAGAGGACTGTTTTTTGCTCAAAACAGAGTTTCAGGAGCTGCTATGCATTATAGGTGTATAAGCCACAGAACATTTGTCACTGGTTTTATTTCATCATTCAGAGTCTGATAAAAATGTTAGGCAGGAAAAGAATAAACAATAATCTATATTTCAGTGTGAGGGGAGTACACCCAAATTAAAAAAAAATGCTTATTTAGAAAACCCATTCAGCCTAGCAAGCAATGCTTACAATATACCCATTATTATCCTTCAACTGTTCATGGAAGTAGGTTGCCTGTAGTCTTAACATTTATGAAGTCTTCAAACCCCGAAGAGGGAAATACTATCATATAATGAATCTTCTTCCTTCTGTTATGCTGCTGTTTAGGTCTTGCCTCAGAAAGCAAAAGCACATTTTCTTTTCTTTTACTATGGGTGTATCATTCTTTTAATTCTTATCATGGCCTCTGAATAATCTCCTTGGAATAACCCACTGGAACTGGGAGGTTACTGGTTTTTAATCCTAGTGACTCAGTGAGCACGTCTACATGTGCAATTAATGTGGAGCAATAAACTCCAGGGTTTAGTGCTCCAGAGTTTATTGCTCCTGGGCACTCCATTTGAACATGAGCTGGGTTGGTGCAAACGCAGCTGGCAGGGGGCCCGGGGGAGGGTCAGCCTGTCCGCCCAGGGCTGCTCCTGCTCAGCTCAACAAGCTGTGGAGGGGATGGCTGAGGCTTGAGGGTGCTTCAGTGTGGGGCCAGCAAACAGCCCCTGCACTGAAGCACCCATATGCTTCAGTCAGCTTCTGCATGTGTGGTGCTGCAGTTGCAAGTACTACTGTGCAGTGGAATTAATTAGTTTTCTGGGGCCCAATAGGGCCGCACATGTAGATGCCGAGATGTTTACTGCAGAGCTAATTAGGTAGCTCTGCAGTAAACTTCTTGTGTAGATACTTCCAGTTACATCTTCTGAGTCATTTCACATGGTATCCCTAGCCCAAAATGATGGGAGTAAAGGGATGAGGGGATTGCCAGAATATTGCCACTCTTACAGAGTATTATCTAAGCTTCTTAGAAGAGGAAGGAAAGTGTCTGAGGTGAGGCAGGTCTCTGGTGGTCTTCCACACTGCCTACATTGAGGCAGGACTCCTGTGACAAGATTGGAGGCTTGTAGGATGCCATTATACTGTTTCAAGCATTATTGCTGGCTGAAAGAGGTGGGCTGGAAAAGAGGTGAGGATCTTGCAGGTTGGCTGGCACTCCGGCACAGTAAAAAAAGCTGTACAGATGATTGTGAACTCAAATTGGGGTCGTTATCAAGGAATGAACTCATAGAACATTCTGGGTGTTAATCATGGTGGGAGTTATCAAGTTGGACTAAGCACAAAATGGGACTGATCCAAAAAGGAAACTGACTCATGATTCTGAACCCACTCAGACTGGTTTGTAACAAACCATTTAACAAAACCTAGGTGGGACACAAACATTTCTGTGTTTTCAGACCCCTAAACCAATCATGGGGAGCAAAGCTGTGAAAACACCACAGTAGTCATAATCTCATTGAGGTTCAGGGACCTAAGAGTTCACTTTGTGTATTGCCTTTTTTCAGCAAATTGGTAGCCTGAGAATTACTGCCATTCTCATGCCATAAGGTAGCATATGTGTTTTACGGAAAAGCATCCTGATACGTAAAAATTGGAGATTACAATTTTATTGAGCTTACATATCAGGAATACTGGAGAGTAGATGACTTATTTCCTATGTCGTTATTTATGTAGGCTTGTCTTTGGCAAAGCAAGATTGGAGTTTAAGAATGCTAAAGAAAGCAGGCCTTCGCTCCCACCACAGTAAGACCAATCCAATAGCACTACTGTGGTAAAGTCTAAGAGAATTATTGCTGGTATTTGCAATATTAGAAACTGCAAAATGATGAAGTTGTTTGTGTTTCAACTCTTTCTCTTAAGGATGCTGTTACCCTAATAAATCATGCAATACTCCAGAATGCTCCCATTCATTCTTGCTTGCAAAGGAAAAAAACTGGAGCCATCACCACTAATGCTTTATAACCTCATCTTGCAGCCTTCCACTATAGCCAGCACTGAGAAGCAGACAGATCCAGGTATTTTTATTATGTGCAAAAACCCCCTAACCCTCCCCCCCCTCCCCAAACAAACCCAAAAAAACCAAAACAAAACCAAACCCGTAGGAAGTTATGTGCCAGGAGCTGAGCGCAAGTGTGTGTTTGTCTTGCCAGAGTTGATGTCATCATATATGCTTAAAGTAGTGCAGAGTATGCAGTTTTCTTGTCATCAGCTATTTATGGACCAGGTAAATACAGGAATGAAATTATTTTTAAAGCAGTCTTATTCATCTGAATATTTTGGGTCAATAAAATAATTGGAGGGGTGGATAATTGAAGGAATTACTGAATAAATTCATACCAGTCGACATAATCAAGGCTCAAGTGAGGGAATTTGGACTAAAGCAGCTGAAGTAAATAGGATTTCGTTTGTTTTGTATTTTGTTTTCTGTGTTTTAATGAATATACTTGTAGTTTTGATGGGTGCTATTAATTTGAATTAATAAAGTCATTGTTGACCTTGAAGGCTATGTAGCTCACCTTTAACATTACTCCCAGGGAAAAGAATTCCACTAAAAATAAAAAATAAAAATCCTATTTTGAATTGAAATCAGTTTCTAAATGGCAGTATACAAGGGACTTGTATTTTAATGTCAAACACTGCTGCACTCCTTATATTTTGTTGCCAGATCCCATCAGCATTGAATTTCATTGATGGGAAATATATATTAACTGGAGCATGAATTACAGGACGTTTCAATAGCACTATGGTTACTGTGTTTGCCAAGTCTCTTTCAGGCTTTGCAGTTTCATTACTAATACAGTTACTTCCACTATCTGCTTGCTTTGGTTAGTCTTCCTCTGTTGCAGACAAGACACCTTTGCTTAACTCATCTGGACTTAAAATAAAAGGTTGCATTCTTTGATGGTTCTGAAACTATTATCTGGGAAAGAAAACTATTTATATACTGTGTCTATTCAGGACAAACAGGTCTGCAGAATGGAGATTATTAATACATTAATAGAGTGCCATACACTTTAATGATTCATGGCAGTGTAAAACACATTACCTTCCTCTGAAAAATCAAGCTAACACCACCATAAAGACAAGCACACCAGCTCAGGACTGAGCCAGCATGTGGATTTTTGATAATAAGAAGAGAGGAAGGCTTGCTTAAATTTTTGTGTTAAGCAGAGATTGGAAGGAGGTGAAGGTGAAAGCAGGTGCTTGGCAGAAGAGGACAGCAAGGCAGGGCCACATGAGAGAAGACTTGAGGAGAGCAGAAAAGAGGCACAGAATGGAGAGCTGTGGGTAAGACCCAGGGCCTTTGGGAAGGAAGAGGTGATGGTAATAAAAGTGAGCTGACCAGGCCATGAGGAAAAGAAACTGAGAAGTCACTGAACTGAGAGTGGACAGAGAAGGGTCAAGGATGTTGCTGAGATTGGAGACCTGGGAGCTGGAGACGGTAGCTGTAAATGACAGTTGTGAGGAGGAATGGAAATCCCTGCAGGATCAAACCAGGCAGAACAGCGTTGCTCATTCCAGGGCTCTGGAAAGGGTTACTATAGACCTCCATCTTTCCCATCAGCCCTTGCCAGAAGGTAAGACTGCAAAAACATCTTTAGACTGTTTCCCCCAGTTTAAACCACCCAGAGAGGCTGTCTGGACCCATGTGTCAGAACAGGCCTCTTCAACTGCTGATGACTTCTTTGAGGTGACTCTCCCTGATAGTGGCAGTCTTCATACAAGGAATCTCACAGGCAAACCTGAAACAAACTTGCCTGCAATGTGAATTCCCCACAGAGGCCTCAAGAGCTTGGGTGGAAATCTCTTGTGGAATAATGTCCATGTGTTGAACTTGAACCATATGGCAAATGGCTTGTGAATCAAAGGCAGGGCACCCATGGACGCGTGGGAGATGGGCTGCTTGCGATCGACCTGGGGCAGCCAGCCAGGTTGGAGCTTTTAGGATCACTGCCCTGAAGCTGAGAACCTGAGAGCTCTAGGAGATGTGGGGCCTGCTTTTTGTTGGAAGAACCATGCTGCGGTGGTTTTGAGGGAAGTTTTTTTTTTCTGTCAGAAGTTTCGGTTCATGAGAAATTTTGGAAAATTTGGGTTTAATTTCTTATGACCCAGAAAGGAGGAGTAAGGTGCTTTTTCTCTAAGCCCAAACAAAGCTTTCATTTACCCCTTACTTCTTGCTAATCTAAACTGATACATTTACTGAGCCAGAAGTTTTGTTTACCAGCTGCCTTTGGTAAAGATGTGGAAGTAAGCAGGCTTTTTAAAGCTAGCAGTAGGGCATGATGGGGGAGGCCTGTTTTTTCTCTCAGCAGTTTTATGCTACCTCAGCTCCTGAGACTTGAGCAATGTTACTTTGTATTTAAATAAGTGAGAAGGAACATAAGGGCTGAAACATGTAACAAGTGAAGTGATACCAAAGGATACAAGCTCTTGTGCTATATCAGGCTTGTCCAACATATGGCCCGCGGGCCACTATGTGGCCCTCCAAGCTGTTTTCTGAGGCCCAAGGTGCTGCGATGAGAAACAAAAGTAAACACTGTACTTTTGTTTGGCGAGGGGATGTGATACTGCTTCCTGTGAGGATGGCCGCTGAAGGGCTAGGGAAGGGACAAGGTTCCTACATGCACCGCGTCTGCTTGACGTTGTCGACGCAGTACATGTGGGAAGAGGAGTAGCCATGTGCCGCTCAGGACAGGATGAGCCCGGCCGGAGCAGCAGGGGCTTTCCCCCCTACCTGCGCTGGTCCGTCCTGAGCGGCACATGGCTCTGCCACCACTTTTGCTGGCCGGTGCCGACCCGGGCGGGTCTGTCCCATCCGGAGCAGCACACAGCTGAAGCCAGATTTCCATGTGCTGCTGGGGACTGGAGGAGCCCGGCCAGGTTGGCACCAGCCAGCAGAAGTGGCAGGGGGGGGCACTCCTC
>NW_005842551.1:433220-450487 GCF_000455745.1 Alligator sinensis
AGATGGGAAAAGTGAGCGTGACCCCCTGCTGCTCTGGCCGGGCTCCTCCCGTCCCGTCTGGCACAGACTCCTCCCATTCCCAGTAGCTTGTGGGAAGCTGGCTTTAGCCGCATGCTGCTCCAGATGGGACGGACCCAGCTGGGTCAGCACCGGCCAGGAAAAGCAGCCGCCTGCCTGCACCGGTCAGTCAATGGAGCCGGCTCCGAGTCCACCAGTCAAACCTCCAGCCTGCTGCTCCCCCGCACCGGAGCCTCCAGGACGGGGCTGCCCGGCCTGGTGGGGCTGCCCGAAGTGCCTGGGGGCGGCAGGGCCTGGCAGGCACCTGCCCCTGGGCTCCAATGGGTAACTGCTAGTGCGGCACATGGAGGGGATGGAGCTGGCTCCAAGTTCACCAGGCAAACCTCCGGCCTGCTTCTCCCCCCGCCGGAGCCTGCGGGTGGGGTCTGCCCAGCCCTGGGGGCCTGCCTGAGGCGCCTCGGGGCGGCACTGCCCGGCAAGCATCTGCCCCTGTGCGCCTGAGAAGCCTGATGTGTGGAGCCTCTCCTGCAGCCAGGATCGGGCCGGCCAGCACTTCCCCTGGGAGCAGGGCCCTCCAGGTACCAGGATGGCCAGGGAGAGGCAGGGGGGCAGCAGGCTAGGACCTGAAGCCAATGTTGGGCAGGGGGAACTGGGGAAGTGTGGGTGGGTGGGTGTGGGGGCAGTGAAACATGGAGGCACGATGCCCCGGAGAAAAGCATTTTCCCCCTGCCTGCACCGGTCAGTCCCAAGCAGCACGCAGCTCCGCTGCCACTTCTGCTGGATGGTGCCCATTTGGCCGGCCTCCTCCTGTCCCCAGCAGCACATGGGAAGCCAGCACAGGGGGCACTTGGCAGGTGGGGTCCTGGCATGACCTTTGCAGGGCGAGGCGGTGGGAGGCGGTGTCTGCTGGACCCTGCACTCTGGGCTCACAGTGCTGAGGCCACTGGGGCTGCGTGCATGGGTGGCTGGGCACCACGGTGAGCGGGGCCATGCAGGCGGGTGGGTGAGGGGCTGCGGTGCAGCGGCTGCCTCGCTCCAGCCCCCCTCAGGCAGCGCCAGTTTGTGGGGCTGCACTGCTCGGGGGATGGAGATGTGGAGCTATTTATTTCTCCCTTTCAGTCTCTGGGGCAGTAGCTGGCTGGATGCAGAATGGGTCCCTCCTGCCCCTGCCCACCAGCAGCTACCATGAACCTTGCAGTAACAGGCAGGGGCAATAGGGCTACACAGGCAGGGTCTCTCTGGCCCAGGACAGAGGATATTTGAATATGGCTCCCTGGCCCACTGTGTGATAAAGTTCACGATCCAGCCCCACATTCAAAAAGGTTGGACATTCCCTGTGCTGTGTCCTTTTCCATGATTCTGCAGTAGTACAAGAGTAGCAAAATTGTTTCAACCTTCACCTTTTATGGAGGGTCAAAGGGTGCTATCACTATTGGATCATACAAGCAGCAGCAGCTCCCCCTGACCTTTTAAGGCAACTAAAATGTACATTGTCTGTGCCCTAAGACAGCTACTTACAGTGCATTGGCTTGTGCAATAAATGTTAGTCCTTAAAGCTAAAAGACTAGAGGGCCCTACTTATTCAGTATGTTTCAACATGTATGGTTTTTTGGAAGTTTTGCCCTTTGATTAGAAATAGATCAGAATATCTATCTATCTATCAGAATATCTATCTAGATATCAGGGTTGTATCCAAATTTAAGATTGTCAAAGTTCTGGTGTGATGTTTTGGGTTTTTTCTTTTCTTTTCTCATGAACAGAACACAGATCCTTGTTTGCTGGAGTCCCTGAATGCCAAGTCTAGATAATGGAAATGGTGCAGAGAATCCCCCAAATTTAGTGTGATGAGCTTGGGTGTTGTGGCATGTTAAAGCCACAGTGATGATCATGAGGAACCTCTGGGCAAGATTATTTTTGTGCTCCATTGTGTTCTTCACCATCGATTACAAAAAAAGTCATCTGTTACAGAACAAAAGCTCTGAGTTAAGGAATAAAGCCAGTAAAGAAAATTTATCTTGGATCTTTTGCCGCTGATAAAATTAATTAAAAAATAAGAGTTGTGCAATGAATTAACAAACCCATTTCCAATTACCAAAGATTCTTGTGGATTTTTTCTGATGGCTTTTGGACTGTTTTTTGAAGAAGTGTTTGACTGTATCATTCCAAGTTCACAGCTGCAACTACTGCTCTTGCAACTACTGGAAAATGAGACTCTCTCAAAGGATCATAGGGGTCAAGGCCTGCATTTTAAAGTGTAGTGGGAAAATGAGAAGGGAGTGAGCCTACTGGAAATTGTCATTGAAAATTTTCCTGTATTTTGATGGAAGTGGACTGTCTCTCACTGTACTAGTCACTGGGCTGAGCACATAGGCTTAGGCTGCATGAACAAACTGATTCTTCCTGTCTGGCACATGAATGAATTCCCATGTCCAGCTAACAGATGATACCTCTGGTACTATAGCAAGACACTGATAGACCTTAGTGTTGCAACTTCCAGGGACACACTCCCAGTCCCACTGCTGCAGGTTTGCCAGTGAAAAAAACCCAAATAGAAGCCAAATAGTCTATTCACTGTCATTTAGCTTGTCAACCCAAGTGGGAGGGGATAAAATCCAAAGCTCTTTTGAAACAAAGTTCTTCTTTGAACCATCCAAGCACAAGCTAGCACATAGCTATATAGCATATTTACTTATGTACCATATGCTCCAGATAAGTCATACACCTTGTTTTGGGACGGTGGAATGAAGAAGAAAAAAAGATTTTTCCAGAATCTTAATGCCACAGCCTGGGCTCACTATGGCTGAATGCTGGCTGCAGGCAGGAGGGGTGGAGTCCACCCCTAAGTTTCACTCACTCGCCCACTGATGCTCCACAGCTACAGGTTTAACCCTGTCACAGCTACTGCTGAATTGGCAACAGGTTTTGACTGCTCAGCCATGCAGCAGCAGCTGTGACAGGGTTAAACCTATAGCCACTAAGGTGTAAGGAGAGGGTAAGCGATGCTGAGGAGTAGTCTCTACCACTTCTACAAGTGGCTGGGAAGGGAGCAGAGCCCCTGGAAGCCATTCCACTGTCTTCATGCCTCCGTTCCAGTGCAGAAATCAGCACACACTTACAACATACCCAATTTGGGAGGGCTAATCTGGGGGAAAAGAGGCATGTGCCATGCTACTGAATATGGTGATATTCCTTTTTCTTCTGTATCACTGTATTACCAATTTATTCTCTACCCTCCCTGTCTATCTTGTCAACTTCCAAGTCACTTGCGACGCTACACATTCAGGGCATTTGCATTCAGTTCTTAACCACCTAAGACTCTGACATCTCCCAGTGCTCCCAAGATGTTCACCACATTCTTCCTGCATTTTAGATGGTGTCTCAGCAGTGATGGTAGTCCCTCAATATGAAGATGACAGACTTCCAATAGATAGGGAAGTCATCAGTGAGTCCAGAGATGATGGGAGAGGTCTATCTGAGATCTGCATGTTCAACTGCAGACATGGCATACTGTACTAGAAAGGATGCAGTGGATCCCGGTGATGTCAGATCGCAGCTTGTTTTCTTTGTCTCTCTTGCTTATGTGCCTTCATAGTGAAGGGAGTTTGCTTGAACTGGTTGATACTTTCTTGTGCTTCATGGTGTCATTGAGGAAGATTTAGTGCTAAAGTCTCCTAGGTACTGATGCTTGTATCTAATTCTTTTCAGATTGGTTTTTTAGGTGTCCTTGAATCTCTTTTGCCCACCTCTAGAGTGATGACCACTGGCCAGTTGAGAGTATAGGACCTGTTGGGAGTATAAGACCAAAAAATGAAAAAGAACTGGATCTGACCATTAAGGAATTCCTGTGGGGCTTCCCTGTCATCCTAAAGCAATCAATGCACAGAGATAATCCTTAAGTGTTCACACATGTCCTGCATAATTAATTTTCTTGAAAAACATGGAGAGAGACACTCCCTGGCTATGCACCAGTAAGATTTCAGGACTGTTGTCTGATTAGTTGAGATGAATCTAAAGCTGTACATGTGCTTTCACAGCGCAGTCATTTTGGTTCTCAGCCAAAACTTGTGATGGCCTGATTAGGTCATTAGTACTGTCTTTACCCTATTTGGAAAGAGAATTGGCACAGTAGTTTTTAAACATACAGTCAGTGACAGAGAATCTGATAACTACATGCATTTATAAAATGCTCCTCTGTAGCTGGATCAGTTCAATTAATAAAATGCTCGTTGTTATACTGCAAGTCTGCATTACAGAGTGTGTCAACAACATCAAAAAAGGTGTAAGGGTCACAAATATAATATATTTGTCTTTCATGCATTGTTCCACTGATGCTGTAGGCAGCAGAGTGTTTTTTTAATGGTTCCTGTGTGAGAAGGAGCCACTGAAGACAAGTTAGTTGAGGATTTGGGCATTTGTACATACGGTAGTGTTTAGAGATAAAGGTTTACTTTCTGAGACTGAAAGAGAAGGAAGCTTTTCTGCACAACAGGCAAACCGTGGTAGTCTGTGGCCTTGCTAGATCAGTGGTTCTCAGCTTTTTAGACTGAAGACACCCTCCATGACTTTCCTGAATGTGGCGACATGCTGTTTGAGATCCCCTGTGAAGTCTCAACTTCTCTACTTTTATCTCTAGGCTGCTGATGCTGCCAGGTGGAACCTGCCTCACATGCCTGTTTCCAGGAGGAGCATGTAGTGCTGGTTGGGGAAGCAGCTATGGCAGGAGTGGTGCTCCTACTTGCATTATGTTTTGCTTCCTTCCCTGTTCTGCTCCCCTTCCCCATTGGCTGGCAGTTTGTAAAAAGGAGCTGCAAGCTTTGCAGAAGCTGAATATGACTGCACTATACCCAAAGAATCCCACTATGGGCTGCTGCCTGGGTTTTTTATTCATAAACTTCCAGCCAATAGGGGAGGAAAGCAAGACCTAGTGCTGATGTTCCTGTCACAGATGCTTCCCTGGCAGGACCCACATCCCTTCCTGGAAAAAAAAGCATGTGGGGCAGTTTCACCTGGCAATGGTGGCACCCATGCTGTGTCGCCTGTGAAAGGGTCTCATGGCACCCTGGCTGAGAACCTCTATACTAGATACTGGAAACTGAGCCTTGTCAGTTTGGCAGAACAGGGTTACTCAACCTCTGGCCGGTGGGCCAAATCCAGCCCCTAGTGCCATGTCATCTGCCCCACAGGATGCAGAGAGCAGTGTAGAGCCCCTACAGCCTGATCCTGTCTGGGTGGGGGAGTTGTGGGGCCTGATCTGGCCCACAGACTGGTCCTGGACCATGGAACCAAAATCATGAGCACGACAATGGTTGAGGGAAGATGTCCAGACTGCAAGAATTGGGGGAGTTAGTAAGTGGCTCTCCTTCCCTTGAGAAAGCACTCTGGGTGTTGATGCCATATCTCTGGACAGTGTTATCCATGCTCATGTCTGCTGTATCTGAGCATTTCATCCACTTAGGAGGCAGTTGCACTGAGCATGGTGGTCAACTGTGATTTTTTTTTTTTTTTTTGATTTAGCCACAACAATGAACACGTCTTGTTAGCAGCAAGGGCAGGTGTTTTGTTTAGAGCAGGGGGAAACCAACCTGTAGTATGGGTGGTACAAGTGGCCCAGGCAGCATGCGTGTATGCAAGTTATGCATGCGAGTAAGGAAACAGAGCAGGCAGGGGACAGGCAACAGAGCGAGACATGGCAGGGGGCCAGGGCAGGAGGCAGAAAAGCAGATTGGGTAGAGGCAGGGGCTGGGAGTGGCACTTGGGGAAGGCGCAAGGCTACTTTGTGGTGCACCTGCCAAGATTCCCCCCCGCAAGGTTTAGAAGCAGTAGGGAAGGGCGATCCCTGGCCAGATCTTCGCTCTGCCACCCTGGCTCAGGTGCCCTCTGGTGCCCATGGCTATGCACCTTTGGCACTGCTGGAGTTGTAAGGAACTGGTGAGCAATAGCCTGGCACTGCCCTATGGCCTCTGAGGCCCAGCTTCCCCTTGCTAGGTATTAGGGGGTAGCAAAGCATGCTGTGCAGGACACTTGCCTGGATGGGTAGTCTCCTGTGATTGGCTGGTGAGGCAACCAGTCCAGGCACTGAAAGCCATCAGCCTATCAGCCGCTTGCCCTGCCTAGTAGGGGACCAAGGTATGGCAGCAAGAAAATGCCAGAGTGGCTGGCATCTGTAAATGCCCTGGCCTCGGAGAGAGCCCAGTTGGACGGCCTGTTAGTGCCCGGCCTGGGATGAGGCGAGGGTGGGGGCCCTGGGTTTCCTGGAAAGCCTGAGGGGTGGGGCAGGGAAGTGGACAGGGGCTCAGCTTTGGGGTCTCCAGTGTGGGCAGCACCACGTTGTGCAGTAGCTGCCATGGGTGTTCCGCTCGTGAATACAAGCAGTCCTTGGACTTACAACACAATTGGTTCCTGAAAACTGTGTGTTAAGTCAAAACGTTGCAACTCAGAACCATTTTTCCCATAGGAAACAATGTTATAAATGGGGATTGGTTCCTAACCAAGGGCTGATACCCTCTTTTCACCAAAAATAACCCAGAATTTTGTACTCAATCAATTATAGATAAATAATATAGCTACATTAATGTATTTATATTGTAAATAGCAATCATATTGATTTGGAAGGACTTCTTTGAGGTGGCTTTGCTGGACTTTTTGAAGGGCTCTTGGTTGGACTTCTTGAAGGGTTCTTGGCTGGAGTCTTCTTAGGAGTCTTGGCTGCAGGTTTTTCTGGAGTCTTGTCTGCTTTCTTAAAGAAAGTGTCCAAGGAAATTTGGACAGATGTTCTCCAGGGAGATGGGTGACATGGCCAACTTGTTTGCTGACATGGCATCATGTCAGATTAAGTGTTATAAAGTCGAAACTGACTTTAGAAAGTTGAACCAGGTGTCAAGGAGTGAGACAAAGCCCACAGCATGGAGGGCTGGCAGGGCTGAAGCAGGAGACCGGAAGGGAAGGAAAATACTCACCATACTTCTGGACCAGCATCTCGCTCAGGATTGGAGGAGGGAGGCTGCCCAAAGGTATTTCCCACCCCGGAGAGGGGCAGAGAGGGGTCAGTTCCCTGCATGCTGCAGGGAGAGAGGATTCATAGATTCCAGGGTCGGAAGGGACCTCAGTGAGCCATCTAGTCTGACCCCCTGTCTCTGGCAGGCAAGAAAAGAGTCACCAAACCTGGGGTCATGTGAACCCAGCCAGGTGCCTGTCCAGTCTCCTCCTGAAGACCCCCAGGGATGGGGTGAGCACCACCTCCCTTGGGAGCCCATTCCAGATCCCGGCAGCCCTGACCACGAAGAACTTTTTTCTAATGTCCAGTCCAAAACTTCTCTCCAGTAGCTTATGGCCATTGTTCCTTGTTGTTCCAGGGGGTGCCCTGGGAAACAGATCATCACCTACTTCGTGTTGCTCCCCCCTTATGAATTTGTACACTGCCACAAGGTCCTTTCTCAGCCTTCTCTTGGAGAGCCTGAAGAAGTTAAGGTCGCTTAGCCTTTCCTCATAGGGTGTTCCCTGTTGGTATCTAATCAGACGAGTGGCTCTTCTTTGGACCCTCTCCAGGTTGTCCGCATACCATTTGAACTGCAGTGTCCAGAACCGGATACAGTACTCCAGCTGTGGCCTGACCAGTGCCACATAGAGGGAAAATCACCTCCCTGGACCTGTTTGTGAAGCACCTATGGGTGCACGACAAGGTGTGATTGGCTCTGCCAACTACTTCATCACATTGACGACTCATGTTCATCCTGGAGTCAACAGTGACTCCAAGATCTCTTTCTGCCTCAGTGGTGCTGAGAAGATTGCCTCCCAGCCTATAGGTATGAGGGCTGTTCTTTCTCCCTAGATGCAGCACCTTGCACTTGTCCTTATTGAATTGCATCCTGTTGTTCTCTGCCCACTTCCCCAACCTGTCTAGGTCAGCCTGGATCTGGTTCCTCCTCTCCAGGGTGTTAGCTTCACCCCATATTTTTGTGTCATCCATGAATTTCCCACCCTCTCGTCCAGATCACTGATGAAGATGTCGAACAGCACTGGCCCCAAAACTGAGTCCTGAGAAACTCCACTGCACACATCTTTCCAGGTTGACACCGACCCATCCACCACCACTCTCTGAGTGTGACCTTTGAGCCAGTTTGCTACCCAGTCTACCATATAATCATCCAAGGCAAATCTCCTCAGTTTATTAATAAGGATGGTATGGGATACCGTGTCAAAGGCCTTCTTGAAGTCCAGATAGATAACATCCACCTCGACTCCTGCATCTAAGCATTCGGTGGCCTTGTCATAAAAAGAAACTAGGTTAGTCAGGCAGGACCTGCCCACTATAAACCCATGTTAGTTGCCCCTCCGCATCACAGCCAGCGGGCTCCCACAGATGTGTTCCTTGATAATCTTTTCTGGGATTTTCCCTGGGACAGAGGTAAGGCTGACAGGTCTATAGTTCCCTGGATCCTCCCCTTCTTAAAGATTGGGACGACATAGCCCCCTTCCAATCCTCTGGGACCTGACCCGAGCACCATGAGTGCTCATATATCTTTGCTAGTGGTTCGGATATGACACTCGCTAATTCCTTCATTACACATGGGTGAAGTTCCTCCGGTCCCGGTGATTTGAACACGTCCAGTCCCTCCAAGTGTCCTTTTACTGTATCAGCACTGACTGTTGGTCGGCTGATGTTCCCCTTGTTGATGTCCATGATGCGTATTGAGGGTTCTTCTAGATTCCTATTTAAGAAGACAGTGGCAAAAAACTCATTGAAGAGCTCTGCCTTGTCCCTGCTATCCATCACTAAGCCCCCCTGCCCATCCTGTAGGGGTCCTATGCTACCCTGCACCCTCTTTTTGCTCCCAATGTACCTAAAGAAGGACATTTTATTGTCCTTAATCCGTGCTGCTAGCCGGAGTTATAGAGATGCCTTGGCCTTCCTGACTGACTCCCTGCAGGTGTGGGCCAAGGAAGTGTACTCCTCCTTGCTAGCTACCTCCTGCTTCCACTTCCTGTATGCTACTTTTTTGCCACTAAGGTATCCTGGATGACCTTGGTTTGCTAAAGGGGCTTCCTGGCCCCTTTGCCCCCTTTTCTCTGCCATGGGATTGTCTCACTCTGAGCCCAAAGAATGGTATCCTTAAGGAATGACCACCCCTCCTGGATCCCCAAAGCATCTAGGCTCTTGGTTCATAATACCCTGCTAACCAATCCCCTGAGCCTATTAAAGCCAGCCTTTTTAAAGTTTAGCACCTGCGTCCTGCTACATATAATGCTCTGGATAGTGAATTTTATCATTTGGCGATCACTGTCCCCTAAGTTGCCTTGAATCTGCAGGTCCCCCTCCAGGTCATCCCCTGTGGCCAACACCAAGTCGAGCAAGGCGTTACCCCTGGTGGGACTCCTTACCTCCTGTGTTAGGTGGAGATCCTGAATGCAGGCTAAGAACCTGTATGAGCGGTTAGATATAGCTGACTGTTCCTCCCAGCATATGTCTGGGTAGTTAAGGTCCCCCATGACTACTATGTCTCTAGACTGCACAGCCTCTGAGAGCTGCCTGGAAAATCCCCCATTTAGCTCATCCCCCTGGTGTGGAGGCCTGTAGTAGACCCCCACTACTAGGTCCCTTTCCCCCCCAACCCCCTTGGATCCTAACTCTCAGAGTCTCTGCTTGTCCATCCTCTGATCCCAATTTGATTACGGAAGATGCGTACTGTTCTTTGACATAGAGAGCAACATCCCCTCCTTTTTTCCCTTCTCTAACTCTCCTATACAACCTATAGCCCTCTATTCCTACTACTCAGTCATGAGTAGAGTCCCACCAGGTTTCCGTTAGACCTACTAGGTCAAAGTTATTGCTCGCAAGCAAGAGTTCTGGATCTTCTTGCTTGTTTCTCATGCTCCTGGCATTTGTATATATACTTTTAATTCCCCTGGTGGCTACTTCTAGATAGCCCCTATACTCCTGTGTAATAGGTTCTTTGATTCTTACCTGGGCTGATCTTGTGGGTATCTCATGGTTTAGTGTTCTGTGGATCCCTCTGTCCTTGTCCTCCCCTTCCCCCGACGAACCT
This sequence comes from Alligator sinensis, assembly GCF_000455745.1. Classification (NCBI taxonomy): domain Eukaryota; kingdom Metazoa; phylum Chordata; order Crocodylia; family Alligatoridae; genus Alligator; species Alligator sinensis. The sequence continues at coordinate 443,282 of NW_005842551.1, forward strand.
AGTTTAAAGCCTGCCAGAAGAGATTAGCCAACCTGAAAGAGAACACATGCTTACCTTTGGGGGAGAAATGTAACCCATCCCACCCGAGCACGTCTCTTATTCGGAAGTATGGGTTGTGGTCCAGCAGTGGCTGAGCATCTCGGCAGGCAAGGGCTGCGGAACTTGCCAGAGGAACACTGCGGGAGTGACTCTGAGCAAGAGGCAGGCGGAGGCTGGTGATAATCTCTGGAGTGAAGCCACAACTGAGGATCCAGAGAGAGGGAATCCACCCTCTCTCCGGAACCAACTTCCAAGAGAAGTGGTGCTGGCTCCTACCCTGGGGGGTCTTTAAAAGGAGGCCAGATGAACAACTTGCTGGGGTCGTTTGACCCCAGTACTCTTTCCTGCCATGGCAGGGGGTCAGACTAGATGATCTGCTCAGGTCCCTTCCGACCCTACCAACTATGAAACTAAAGAAACAAGGCCTGTGATAACCTCCAGAGCAGAGTTTCAACAGAGGATCCGGAGGAGGGGCCTGGGGGAAACTACAGTTACAGGTAGAGCCTTCCTGCACATGGGGAGACCCCAAGGAGACTGTGAATATTCATAGGGGTGCAGGGCAGGCTGGCGCATAACAAACACTGGACTAAGGGTTTGTCTTGATCGTTGCGATTGGGATTTTGAGAACCTGATCCTGGGTAAAAGGAGACATGGACTGAGCCTGACAAGGAGGCTGAGAGCAGCCAAGGTTTTCTTTGTTTTTTTTCCCTTTTCTTTTTTTGAGATTTGAGCACGGGCCAAGACCAGCCCTGGAAGGGTGTACCTAATCGAGACCAAAGGTCACCCTGGGGGTAGAGGGCCAAACAATACCACAACAGGCAGCACTATGACCTGGCTGCAGAAGGATTTTCTGAGTACCATCTGGAGAGGCTAGGCTGGGGTAAACGGGAGGTTTGGAGCCCCACAGAAAAAACAGGGATTGAGACCAGGCAGGATCACTGTGGGCAGTGCCTCCTGGGAATATATTTTATCAAAGTTATGGCAGGTGAGAAAACATAAGACCAACTTCCTGGCAGACCAGGTAGTCCAAAGCCGAGGTCCACCCTGTTGCCGCCTGTAGGCAGACGAGCTCAGGGCAGTGGTAGCAAGCCCTACGCCACTTGCAGCCGTCACACCAGGGTGTCAATTTATAAACCTTGTAAGTGCAAAATTTTGTAACTCGAAACCTTGTAAGTTGAGGACTGCCTGTAGTAGGTTTCATTTTCCTCTTAAGATGGTAGGTGTTCATCATGTAGCAAATTACTCAGATCCAGGGTAAAGGTATACCTTGAAAAATTGCAGTGAAGTTACTCCTAGTCATGTGTCTGCTATCCAGCCCAGTTCATTCTGGGGTAGCTATTTGCTCAGGGCAAACTGGCTTATCTGATGCTTACTGCAGTGCCTGGCAACTGGTGCCTACTGTGGGTAGCCAGCTTGGGAGAGCTACCTGTGTGCCTGTTCCTTACTCCAGGTTAAATCTAGGATAAATTACTCTGTACTCATTCTGCTGTGGGGCTACCTCCTTAAAGGGCATAAAAGCAGAAAAAATAACTTTTAAATAAAAAGAGAGAGAGAGAGAACCTATGTCAGGAACTCCTATTATAGTGTTTGCCTTTTTTTTTTTTTTTTTTTTAAACAAGAGCTCTATATTTTCACTCAGTGCAATTTTTGATTGCCTGATCATCTCATAATTAACATCTGAATTCAAATTCCTGACTGCACAAATACCAGCTTCAGTAAGAACTGGCTGTTAAACTTTCAAAGGTGAATAGCAGTGACTCAAACCATTTTTGGAGTTATGGATAAAAAAATTACTCGAACAATAATCCTTTATGCCAGTCTTCCACAAGCTATTGCTCTCACGTATTATTCTCTTTGCACGTGTACAATACTGTATATCATTTATATGGCTTAGTAAGACTGGACCCTGGACAACACTAGGCACTAGTGGGTGACTATTAGACGAGGAGATGGATACACTCCTATATCTGTAGAGAGGAAGAAACTTTGGCGGTGGGGGTGTTTGAACTAAAGCTCGTTTGATGAGCTTTAGTTAAAGCGCCCCCACTGCCATTTTGAAGCACAGGGACACTGATACATGAGATGCGGAGGCTGACTGGAGCATGGTAATTACTATGCTGCAGCAGACTCAATTAGTTAAATCTGCTCTGACGCGCTGTAATTACAGCGTGTCAGAGCAGCCTCCCAGCACATCAACAGGCACCCCATAGTTCCTTCCCAGGCAGTTCGGTGATTTTCTAGTCCTTTTTATTAGGGTGCTGTATGAGGTTGGCTAGATGGAAAGTAATCCATCCCCAGATGTTCTTTTGCTCTTGTTTAACCTCATGTAGATTATAGATGCTATAGGGAAAACAGCTGACACTCTTTTTCATTGGCCATAGGAGAAGCCTCAAACAACATATTCTAGCATTTTCCCCTCTGACACTGGATACTGCCCATGATTAGGAGCACATCCTCATATCTAGAAACTTGTGACATGACTGAGAGCAACTAAATGTGCTTTTCCTCTGTAATTAGGGTTGAGTGAAATGAATCTGTCAATGGTAATGACCAAAATACAAGGCTAACTGCACCAGGGAAACATGGAATTTCTCCAACATATTAAAAATCAAGAACAGGTATGGACATTGAACGTAAGTATATTCCTGTTTTATACTTAAAAGGTAAAAACACAAAGACAAGTTTTTTAGTTCTGCTCTTTTCCTAAAGAGATTGGGAACCCTACAGTGTTAAAATGACTAGCAGTTCAACAGCACAACATAGATTTGGACCCCTTTGCTCTCATGGTTCTGTTTAGCAGGGAGTTAGCCAGCTATGTTAGTCTCAAGTCAGGCAGAAGGCAAGGCAAAGGTGCGCCTTAAAGAACTATGACTCAGCATCTGAGGAAGCGAGCTGTGGCTCAGGAAAGCATATACATCTCTAACTTGCGTTTAATAGGAAGTGAGCAGAGTTCTAACCATCAAGCAGAGTCCATAGGCAATGGTCAGGGGACTGGATGGCTTGAGAAGCTGGAGTTAAGATGCATGATTGAGGTGACAGTGGGGTAGGAATCTGTAGACTATGAGACTGACTCTTCTAATACAGGCAATCCCTGCTTAGCACTCTTAATTGGTACCTGAAAAACCGAGCGTTAAGTGAAACCAAAAGTGATGACCCAAGATGGCAACTGCAACTGTTTTTAATGACCCAAGATGGTGACTGCGAGCATTATAACAAAACCTGCTGAGCACTAAATGAGATTTGGTATCAATTTTAAATGAGCGTTATAGTGAAATAGTGATAAGCGAAACAGCATTAAGCAGGGGTTGCCTGTAGTGCATTTTGCTTGCACATTGCCAACTGTTGGTAATGCTGGAATTGAAATATCTGAAAAAATACACTTTGTCCAGTAATTTTCCAGTGAAATCTCTGGAAACATCATGTTCTGAAAGGCTCAAAGGCTGGAGCAGAATTTTAAGGGTATTGTTCCCTTCTGTAACCAAATACTGTAATGTTATTTTGTAAGCAAGGCAAGAAAAATATCCTGTTATTATTTTAATAACTTAATAAAACCAGACCTTGGCCATCTAGGGCCACAGACTCTGGTGATGAGCAGCAAAAATGTATAAAACAACAGAACAACAGTCAGTCAGTCATGTGGAATCATGGTGAGGAAATATGTAGCTTCTGATATAAGGTCACACAACTATTTAACTACAAAAAAAGGCCCACTAAGCAGAAATGTTCCTGGAAAAAGGAGGTTCTGGTTTTGACAATCACATTTTTCATGATCGGAAACACCTTGAACTTCTAGTGCCTAAAGAACATGTGTGCATCATACTAAGCTCAAAACTGCTTTTCCAGGCAAAGTATTTACATCTGCAAAAGGAACTAACCACTGTGTCAGGCAAAGGTGTTCCTCCAAGCACAATGGGAGAAAGTGCAAAGAGATCATACAAATGGTAACTGGCCTTCCACATAACAACTACAGGGCTGGATTAATACTGCAAGTTGCTTTATGCTCTCTCCCGTGCAAATAGTAGTTAAGTTAGTCACTTTAAAAACTCTTACCTTGAGATTTGTATGTGGGTCTTGTTCTTCCAGAGACCCCTTAGAGTACATAAGCTTCTGATTCTAGGTCTGGTGGCTGCTGCTGCTGTGTGAACTCATGTCTGGATGCATCCTGCAGCATCATAACTTAGATGTGAAAGGTCTCCCAACAATTCCTAGGTGACGCCCGAGGCAGTGTTTCTGTGATTGGCTAGGCACTCAGAAGAGTCCTTTAAAAACCAGTGGAAAAACATGGGGCTCTTTTTCAGTTGAGAAACCGAACCAAAATCTGGCTATCTGGGGTCATGAATACTCACCTGAGACTTTTAGAAGTGTCTTAGCTTTGTGCCTTGACCAAACTCTAGCGTTCCCCAAAATTGCGAAGTGTTGCTGTTATTCCTTTTTAATCCACTTTCGTGGATCAGGTAAAGTTGTGAATATTATATAATAAATTTGCCTGCATTCGCTTTAGAGCAGTTATGAAACAAGGCTGCAAATGGAGGCCTTCAAGCCACACAGGGGCTACAAGTTCTTAACTCATAGTCCATGGGCTTCCACCACCTTTACCTCCTTAGCTCCCTGCCCTTCCCCCATGGGTTCAGGCATCATTCTCCTGCTTCTTCCTTCAGCTTGTTTCCTGCCATGTAGCCTGCAGCCACTCAGAAGTTGGACAGCCCTGATTTAGACTCTTGGTATAATGTCATGATGTCTTTAAGTAAAGCAAGAACATCTCCGCATTCATAAGTGTCATTTACATTAACATGGTGAATCATGCAATGACTCCGTTAATAAAATGTAATCTTTACATTTTCACTTATAGAGCAGTCCAACTTGGAAGAACTTTCCAGGGTACCTCCTATAGCTGTGCTTGGGTAGCTAAATGTTGTGAAGCTGCAGCACGTTCACCAGCAAGCATGGTCTGAAATTCAGGCACTTAGGAAAGAGCTGAAAATGTTAAAATAGTTCAGAGCCCAGCCGTTGAAGAAACCAGCAGTAAGGCTAGAAACCAATGGGTTGGGATAAAGATGGGGTGGGGTTGGGGGAAGATGGTCTTTCCCCTTCTATTTTGTAATTTAACTGCAACTTAATGCAGAGATTGCAGAATTTTTCAGTTCTTTGAGTGACTAATCTCTGATAACTTTATGCTCTGATAACACACAGTTTTGTGGGTTGCTCCCCAAAGTATGTTAAACCACACATATTAAGTTAGATTTTTGCCAGAAGGTGACGGTCAAGTGTGGGCTAATTTAAATTCAATGCCAGTTAATATTCTTAATCACATCTGCTTTTTAAAAGTGGACGTGCACAACAAAGGCAAGGTTGCAAACAGCAGTCCAACTAGAAAGCACTCATGGCCTGAGTGCTCAGCAGCAATCTGTTTGCTCTTATTGCTGGTTAGGCTGCACTTATTTTATGGTTGCATTAAAAAGAAAAAAACAACCTGTGGTTTTTAGATCAAAACTAATTCTCATCTCAATGGTAACAGTCTGGACAGTTCAGATTCTTAAATCACTCATTATCAACTATCCTCTTCCCTATCAACCCGAACTATCAGTAGTAGTATTACACTCTATAAAGATGTGTTAATGATATCTGAAACAAAGGGAATTTAGGAGGATAATGTTTGTTTGTTTTATCCTGGGATGAGTCTTGTAAACACCAAATACAGAAAGCAGAACAGAGAGTATAACAGGCAAGGCTAGGTCTTCATTTCATTGTTGCCAAAGTGAGCTAAATGAATCTTGGATAACTGTGTTGTTACATACAGTCAGACCTTTTTCCTCTACATGCAAATCTCTCACTTTACTTCTAGAGAATAGTTCTGCCTCCACTTTTGACAGTAGCAAGTAACACACATTTGTGAAGTGTAGCTTTTCTATCCCCTCCCACCTACTAGGTTGTGACAGTTCAACAATGGCAAGGTGCTCCTTTGCAAAACTCCTTTTGGTACTTAATCATTCTTACTTTCAGTTAATTTCTGCTCACTTCTGTGTTCTGTCTCTCTATAAGATTATTCATCTAAAGTTACTGGAAAGATACCACAGATTCCAGAAAAAGTTTTTTTCCACAAGGAAGACAAAGAATCTTGAATGTGAAGTTGCAGTAAACAAAAGTAGCAGCAGCTCAGGTCAGTCAGAAGATATGGTAAGGTTTCAGTAAAAGGAAGGGATACTGAGGAACATGTTCTGTCTTAGCACTGTAGGGACGTGAAGTCTTCTGATTGGCTAGAGTGGTGTGTATATCAAGTACTGCATTGTTGGAGGACTGATGGAGAAATTTGTACAAATACTGTTTTAGGATGCTAACACCAACCTAAGCTTAGATTCACTAATACTACCTTAGCCCAAAAGTTATTTAGCAATGGTTTTATATAAACTGTATGTTTTTAAAAACTGGTGCGGAAAAACAGTCCAAGCTGTTAAAAGTGCCCATGCATGGCTAGCTGGCTTTGTGATAATGCGGTAGACTGTTCCTTTTGGTATTTTTTTAGTAATGGGACAAGTCATGGAATGTAATCTGAGACTGAGTGTGGAGTTACATAGTTATAACAGTCTGAGTACTAGCTCATATTCCTGAATTTGCTTACTGTAAAAAAAATGTAATTGGGCATATAGCCTGTAGACAACTTAAACTTGGTGATGAGGAAAGGACTGGACCTATACTGGTTCAGGAGGCTAGCAATCTGCCTGTGTATAGTGAATGATAGGTGGCTCAGGTCTCCGCATGTCACAAAAAATAACTGCAGTTTACTTAGTTACTCCATGACACTTGGTATTTCCCTTTCAGCAGAGGGCAAATGTCTCCTTTGAACTGGCTAGTCCAGTAGACTTGATCGTGAAATTATAAATAAAGTAATAATTGTTTTTCCTATTAAATTTCTCTCCTTTTAGGAACATCTCTGTAATACAAGAACGGCATTACAAGAGAGGGCAGCCTTTTTTCAGTCGGTGAACAGCAACCAAGATCTTAAAGATTATCTCAAGAGAAGACTAAATAGAATCCTGCAAAGAACAGATATTGTTTTGGAAAGAGAAAAAATAATCCAGAGTCTCAATCATTTGGATTGAAGGGATGTTATCCTTGCTTAAAAAAAACTTCAATCCAAATGACTCAAAGCAACTCTAGGTCTAGGGAAAG